>NC_086331.1:78548109-78676363 GCF_032445375.1 Bacillus rossius redtenbacheri
TATTTACAATAGCCTAATTTTTTTATTTCTAATTTAGGCTTGGTTACTTTTCCCTCCCTCCAAGAAAGGTCTTCAAACATTTTGTAAGGCCACTGTTTCTCATGTCAGCTTTACTTAATTAAGGACTGTATTTTACATTTCTGGTGGTTTTATTATATGTAGGCTATATATAATGATGTATTCATATCTTTCATTAATATAATGCAATTATTTACACATTGTGTATTTAAGTTTAATCTGACATAATGCTGGTATGATAGATTGAATTTATATAGTTTAAAACTAATTTATGTTATTTGTAATAATTGTTACTTAATGGGAAAATATTTTTTCCTGGAGTATCGAAAGTATCGGAAGTATCGAAAGTATCGAACTCAAAAAACAATACAGAATCGAGTATCGAAAGTGTGGTAGCGTCCCACCTCTAGTTAATGAGCTGCAGAAATAAGCACTATAACTTCCGTCAAAAGTGAAATAGGGTTTTCTGACTATTGTGGTCCTGTTACTTTAGATTTTCATTTACTTGACATTGAGGGCTAGAATTTAGAATTGTTTGCATCGCAGTAATTAATGAAAACAGTATTTTTTATCATCATTAGTTTCATCTTTAAAATATTGCAATGCCTTTTTGTTTTTTATCATAATTTGTTTATAAGACTGTTTAACTTTTATCAGGATACAGTACAAAAATTTTGGTTACTACTGACAGGTTTTCAATAAACCTTCGAAATAACATGCATATGTATGTTGATTTTGTTCAACAAGCATTATTTTTGGTAAATCTTCTCAATCTCTTTGCAAGTTAAAAATAAAAGGTTTTAGACTTGCAAATCACTACTGTTCAATTTCTGTTATGGTACCAAAGTGCTAAATTTTTGTACAGGAATTTTTTTATAAGTGTGCAGAAATTGTACAGGAATTTTGTTAGCTTAATCTGCTAGACATCCTGGTATCTTAAATTTTTAGAATCAGAAAGTTTGAGTCAACTGAATTAAATTGGTTTCGTTTTTTGATAGTCATGGATTTAAAACGAAACCAAAAATTTTGTACCTGAACATCCCATATTTTTATGATATGAACCAAAAGTGTTAAAAGTAAGGAATTTAAGCAATCGAAGGATCCTGGAGTGAATTTAAGTTTTAAAGACTATAAGTTTGGCTATACTATAATAGTACAGGAATCAAAATCTCATTGACATTATGAGTTAGGTTGGATCTAAAATGAATGGAAGTGAGCAGTATTTGGTAGAGCCTGTAAATAAATGTGTGTGTGGAAAATGGGAGCAGGGCTGACACACTTCACTTGGGTAGAACGGTAGGTTAAGAGCACTTAACAAGTTCAATGGGGGAAAACAATTCAAACATTATTATTGTGAGTGATAATAAATTTTACGATTTTTTTTTTTTTTGCAATTAGGGTGAATAAAATTGGAGAATTTTATTATAATCTGTGATATAGAGCTGTTATAAATTAAAATGAGTAGCAAGTTAAATTTTTCAAAGATGCTGTACAATTTTATTGTGATAACCTATGTTTTGTATGTTTAGATAATAAAAAAGATAGAATAATTGATGTTTTTTAAATCAATGTAAGAGGAAAACTTTTAGTGCACTGCAGTGGTTCATATTGGCTTGGTCTCACACTTCATGTTGGGTAGTTCATTTTGTGTCACTATTATGTGAGGACACGTACTGTAAATTTATTACAATAGATGTCTGAATTTTATGTTTGTCTCGAATTTTCTCGACTTATCTTTGCTAATGTCATCTAATAGCTATTAAATGTCATGTAAGGGTTCGACTTTTACAGCTCGAAGAAAGTGTTAAGTAAATATCTGGCGGGAACATTTGTGAATCAACATCATTTGCAAGTGAGTTATCGGAATAAATTTACAGGAAAATCCTTTTAATAGTAATGACAAGAACTAAACTAACTAACATGCATGTGAGACCGAGCCTTAACCTCGAAACTCCGTACCCTGTAAATCAGTGTACAATTTGAATTTAATCAGGGGCATGAAATCTTATATTCTTTACGTAACTTTTCTCTGAAATAAATTCTGTCATTTTTATATAACTTTTATGTAACAATTTTTATATAACTTCAGAATTTTTGCTGTGTTTAATAATATATTGTATTAGGATTAATTTGGCTGTCAAAGTAACTTTGTAATGATTGTGATTTTTGGACCATATGTTCCACTTTCCAGAATGAGTGTTGACACAGACCAGATGTACTTTCCAGTTACAGACAATGTTCAGTTTCTCTAGAATAGTGTATCTAAACTCGTAATAAGAGACTTTGTATCTTGGAATAGAAACTGTGATTAATGGTAAATATATTTTTTTTTCAGCTTTCCCTGAAGTCTCGGGCTCTGGAGGTTGCACAAGGAATATATCAATCATATGATGCCATTCTTCATGCATAACTAACAGTATAGAAATAATCTTTAGAATAATGAATATTTATTTATTTGTACATTTATATACTTACATATGAATTTATTTAACACAATACATTAGCATTTCAATGACAGAACTCATTGGATGTAATGATTGTTATTCCAGTAGGTAAATATTTGTTATATACGTAAAGTGTTCTTTTTGTATGAAGTTTTTCATTGATGTACATTTAGGTAGAAAATTTGATTTTTATTTTGAAACATGCTACTTTTGTTTATCAGTGACTGAGAACTAAATATAACACATCTCTTCCTGTTCATCATGTGGGAATATTAGTATTAGTGGAAATAAATGCTATAATGATGAGCAGTTTTCTGGTTAAACTTCGTTCAGTGAACTTTCACATGTATTTGTACAGATTTATTATGTACAAACATACAGAACTGTCTAGATATTTTGGAATATAATACAAAATTTTTCATATGTTTACTATATTTGCTAGTTTAATTAATTCAGTCACTTAGTCAAGTTATTTAGTTATTTAAGGGAATTGTTCAGGTATTAGGAATAAGTACTGTTTTTTTCGTAAATTATGATGTGATATTGTGTAAATGTAAACTATGTTTTACTATTAAGTTACGAATGTTTTTTCTTGTGGTGATGGTTAACCAAAGTTGTTAAAATTGGTGTGCTTTAAGCAAAACATTTCAGTTTCAATCGCACACAAATAAGTTTTTCACTTCATTGCTGCTGTGCTGTATGCAGGGAGAGTGGTGGTCCTTATCTTTAACACAATTCCATCATTATTCATGTACCAGAGTTCCAGATGATTGTGTACTGTATCTCGCTACCTGAAAATTAAAATATTCATTAGTGCCGAGCTGACTGGCTTTTGATATTATTGCGATATTGCCAATAATAATTTATAATGGCTCAGCTGCAGAAAAAAAATGCTAAACAGGTTGTTACATATCTCAGAATTATAAAACTTTCTTTAGTCTTCTCTTAAATGTTAATAATACAATTAATAGCACATTCAGTATATTTATATTATATAATTTCTATAATATTTTGGATGAAAAATGCCAATCAAATTGTTTATTATAACTGCAAATTTCATGATGCTTACTTTTATTAATCTGCCAGAAATTGTCTGTGAAATTAGTTAGTTTGAATTACAGTTGTACATTTAGTCATTTATAACTATTACTTCAAATTTTCAGGCTTGAAGATAAGTATTTTGGCGTTACTGTCATTTTGTAAACTTTGTCATTGACCTTTAAATTTGACCTTGAACTATGACCTTGACCTTGACGCCCATCATGGATCCGTCATTTTATGTTCAGTACATGCTACCAGGAGATACCACATACTAGTGGTCATTGCTACCATCTTGTTTTCGTCTGCTGGAGATCAACATCTTGTGTGTACTCATCTTACCATCATGATAGTTTTATTCTAACCTGCAGTGCAGTGCAGTGCAGTAATCATTTATTATTACTGAGGTGCCCGCCATCTTGAAATCATGTAATTTTTACCTAGAAATGCGGGAAAAATTCCTAATTGTCTCCGCAAAAATCAATTATTATAATTTAAAAATTGAATCATTGGATTCCTGTCCACGGTTCGATTCTTGACCAATGACAGTTGTAACTAATTATTAAATAAATTTTAGATTTTGTTTTCCATTACCTTTCGCGGAGTTTATTAATCAATCATTCTACGAAAAACAACTCAAGTCAATATACCTGACCAACGAATTAATACAGTGCCGATTAGCCTATTATGAAAGTCTAATTTTTCAATAATCTGAATAACATATAAGCCGTTCATGTACAAAGCCACACATATAGAACAATTGTCTTCAGTCCATGAGACCGAGTCATGTCATTATCAGACGTATAGTCTAGTCATTTCAGGACCGCATGACCTTCGTCGTTAGCTAATTATATTCAATTAATCCATCGTGACATTTTTATACATTCTAAAGGACCAAGTAACCTTGGTAAATATTTTAGTAACACCAAGAGGTTTTAAAATAGTAACTATTCAATCACTTCATTTTGTACTAGGCGCAATCAACAAAAAGGAAGCACCGACAACGAAAAGGCAGCACATTTGGAAGCAACGTCAACGAAAAGGCAGCACCGTCAACAAAAAGGCAGCTCATTTGGCAGCACCAACAACGAAAAGGCAGCACCGCCAACAAAAATACATCATTTGGAAGCACCGACAACGTAAAGGCAGCACTGCCAACGAAAAGGCAGCACCGCCAACAAAAATGCAGCACATTTGGAAGCACCGCCATCAAAAAGGCGGCACATTTGGAAGCATCGACATCGAAATGGCAGCACCATCATCGAAAAGGCAGCACATTTGTCATTGACTCCAATATTCATTGGCTCCATTAATTCGCTCGCTCCAATTTTCATTGGCTCCAATATTCATTGACTCCAATATTCATAGACTCCAATATTCATTGACTCCAATATTCATTGTCTCCAATACTCATCGGCTCTAATATTCATTGGCTCCAATATTCATGGGCTCCAATTGCTCCAAATGCTCCAATATTCATTGGCTCCAATATTCATTGGCTCCAATATTCATTGGCTCCAATATTCATTGGCTCCAATATTCATTGGCTACAATATTCATTGGCTACAATATTCATTGGCTCCAATTATCATTGGCTCCAATTATCATTGGCTCCAATTATCATTGGCTCCAATTATCATTGGCTCCAATACTCATCGGCTCCAATATTCATGGGCTCCAATATCAATTGGCTCCAATTGCTCCAAATGCTCCAATATTCATTGGCTCCAATATAAATTGGCCAATTGCTCCAAATGCTCCAACAGGCTTCAAAAGGCTCCATCAGTCTTTTGACTCCAACAGTCTTTAGGCACCTATATTCATTGGCTCCATTATTAATTGACTCCAATATTCATTGGCTCCAATATTCATTGACTCCAATATTCATTGTCTCCAATATTCATTGTCTCCAATACTCATTGTCTCCAATACTCATCGGCTCCAATATTCATTGGCTCCAGTATTCATGGGCTCCAATATCAATTGGCTCCAATTGCTCCAAATGCTCCAATATTCATCGACTCCAATATTCATCGGCTCCAATATTCATCGGCTCCAATATTCATCGGCTCAAATATTCATCGGCTCAAATATTCATCGGCTCAAATATTCATCGGCTCCAATATTCATCGGCTCCAATATTCATCGGCTCCAATATTCATGGGCTCCAATATCAATTGGCTCCAATTGCTCCAAATGCTACAGTATTCATTGGCTCCATTAATTAGCTCGCTCCACTATTCATTGGCACTAATATTCATTGGCACTAATATTCATTGGCTCCAATATAAATTGGCTCCAATTGCTCCAAATGCTCCAACAGGCTCCAAAAGGCTCCATCAGTCTTTTGACTCCAACAGTCTTTTGACTCCAACAGTCTTTTGACTCCAACAGTCTTTTGACTCCAACAGTCTTTTGGCTCCTATATTCATTGGCTTCATTATTAATTGACTCCAATATTCATTGGCTCCAATATTCATTGGCTACAATATTCATTGGCTCCATCAGTCATTGACACCAACAGTCTTTTGGTTCCAAAAGTCTTTTGACTCCAAATATATTTGGCTAGAATTCTTCGAGTCTAAGAAACTATGAGGCCACATGCCTACGAGTCTAAAATGATCTAGCTGGTTACAAGTTATACATGGCTCGCGAGGCTACAGAGCTACGAAGCTTCTAGTACACAAGTTTACGTGACTGCTAGGATACAGGTCTACAAGTCTGCATGAGCACTTGACTACGAAGCTACTCGTCTACAAGGCTCCAGTTGTCGCATCTGTCTCCGACGGAATTTTCTCTTTTGCTCCAACTGCTCCATCAGCATTATGTTATAAGATTACAAGGCTGCTTGCTTACGTAACTTTAAGTCTACGAGGCTCCAATGCATCATGACTACGAGACTACGACCCATGAGGTTACGAGTCAATGCGATTGCGAGTCTTCAAGGTTACGTGATCGCGAGGCTATAGGACTACGAAGCTTCCAGGACGCATGGTTGCGAGACTGCGAGTCTACAATTCTACGAGGTTCCAAGACATCATCTCTACACGACTACGAGCCATGAGGTTACGAGACTACGTGACTACAAATGTTCAAGTTTACGAGACTTCGAGGCTACAGAGCTACGAAGCCTCTAGAAAACAAGTTTACGTGACTGCGTGGATACAGGAATACAAGTCTGCATGACTACTTGACTACGAAGCTACGAAGCTACTCGTCTACAAGGCTCCAATTGTCACCTCTGTCTTCGACGGAATTTTCTCTTTTGCTCCAACTGCACCATCAGCATTATTTTATAAGATTATAAGGCTACTTGCTTACGTAGCTTCAAGTCTACGAGGCTCCAATGCATCATGACTACGAGACTACGACTCATGAGGTTACGAGACTATGCGATTGCAAGTCTTCAAGGTTACGTTATCGCGAGGCTATAGGACTACGAAGCTTCCAGAACGCATGGTTACGAGACTGCATGTCTAATTGGCCGCGCGGCTACGAAACTCAATGTCTCTGTCTACAATAGCACTATTCAGTGGTGAGAGTTAGTTTATCTCATGCAAAATAACCTGTTTAAAGTAGTGTCGATTATTGTCATTAGATGACATCACGTTGCTTGCAGGTAAATAATATTTATTTATTTTATGCGGGATGCGGGATGCTCACTATCGATCGCAATAGAACGATGGCTTCGCTAGACTCCATGGAAAAGGAATTTTGTTCTTCCAGTCAGTGTTTCACAGATTTCTCAAAGCATATTATTAATTTGACTGAGTAATGATATTTTTTTTAATTCCACCTGATAAAAATATCGCAAGTTTTGATTTAGTAGCAGAAAGTATCGAATTAAATGTAACTCCAAATAAAATGTCATGTCTCGTTAGACAAAAAAAAATCCATGCAGAGAGTGGTTTCTCAGAATAGTCAGAATCACTTGAAGAAACCACAGGAATGATCGCAAAAACACGGGAAAAATTATCAAAATATTGACAAGAATAATCATAAGCACACGGAGAAAACCATCATAATATTGGCAAGAATTATCAGGAGCTCACGGAGATAACCACCATAATACTAACCAGATTAATCAGAAGCACTCTGACAAAACCGCCACACGTTTTCCTTATCATAAAATAAAAAAATAAAAAATTTAAAACAAACAAAATACAAAAAATACATAAATAGTTTCTGCTAGCTTGTAAACTTATCATTGTTGAGCAAAGATAGAGTTCTAGTACAATCCAGAATTTTATGTATTTTTTTTTTGTTTTAAATTTTTTATTTATTTATTTTATTTTTAAATTTTAATTTTTTTATTTTATGATAACAAAGAAAACGTGTGGCGTTTTTCTCCGAATGCTTCTGATTAATCTGGTTAGTATTATGGTGGTTATCTCCGTGAGGTCCTGATAATTCTTGCCAATATTATGATTGTTTTCTCCGTGTGCTCCTGATTATTCTTGCCAATATTATGATGGTTTTCTCCGTCTGCTCCTGATTATTCTTGTCAGTATTTTGATAATTTTTCCCGTGTTTTTGCGATCATTCCTGTGGTTTCTTCAAGTACTTCTGACTATTCTGAGAAACCGCTCTCTGCTTGGATTTTTTTTTTTTGTCTAACGAGACATGACATTTTATTTGGAGTTAAATTTAATTCGATACTTTCTGCTACTAAATCAAAACTTGCAATATTTTTATCAGGTAGAATTTAAAAAAAAAAAATTACTCAGTCAAATTAATAATATGCTTTAAAAAATCTGTGAAACACTGACTGGAAGAACAAAATTCCTTTTCCATGGAGTCTAGCGAATACATCGTTCTATTGCGATCGATAGTGAGCATCCCGCATCCCTCATAAAAGAAATAAATATTATTTACCTGCAAGCAACACGTGATGTCATCTGATGACAATAAACGACACTACTTTAAACAGGTTATTTTTCATGAGATAAATTAACTCTCACCACTGAATAGTGCTATTGTAGACAGTTAGAGACATGAAGTTTCTTAGCCGCGCGGCCAATTAGACATGCAGTCTCGTAACCATGCGTTCTGGAAGCTTCGTAGTCCTATAGCCTCGCGTACACGTAACCTTGAAGACTCGCAATCGCATTGACTCGTAACCTCATGGGTCGTAGTCTCGTAGTCATGATGCATTGGAGCCTCGTAGACTTGAAGCTACGTAAGCAAGCAGCCTTGTAATCTTATAACATAGTGCTGATGGAGCAGTTGGAGCAAAAGAGAAAATTCCGTCGAAGACAGATGCGACAACTGGAGCCTTGTAGACCTGTATCCTCGCAGTCACGTAAACTTGTGTACTAGAAGCTTCGTAAATTTGTAGCCTCGCGAGCCATGTATAACTTGTAACCAGCTAGATCATTTTAGACTCGTAGGCATGTGGCGTCATAGTCTCTTAGACTCGAAGAATTCTAGCCAAATATATTTGGAGTCAAAAGACTTTTGGAACCAAAAGACTGTTGGTGTCAATGACTGATGGAGCCAATGAATATTGTAGCCAATGAATATTGTAGCCAATGAATATTGGAGCCAATGAATATTGGAGCCAATGAATATTGGAGTCAATTATAATGAAGCCAATAAATATAGGAGCCAAAAGACTGTTGGAGTCAAAAGACTGATGGAGCCTTTTGGAGCCTGTTGGAGCATTTGGAGCAATTGAAGCCAATTTATATTGGAGCCAATGAATATTGGAGCCAATGAATAGTGGAGCGAGCGAATTAATGGAGCCAATGAATATTGTAGCATTTGGAGCAATTGGAGCCGATTGATATTGGAGCCGATGAATATTGGAGCCGATGAATATTGGAGCCGATGAATATTGGAGCCGATGAATATTGGAGCCGATGAATATTGGAGCCGATGAATATTGGAGCCGATGAATATTGGTGCCGATGAATATTGTAGCCAATGAATATTGGAGCAATTGGAGCCAATTGATATTGGAGCCCATGAATATTGGAGCCAATGAATATTGGAGTCGATGAGTATTGGAGTCGATGAGTATTGGAGTCAATGAATATTGGAGCCAATGAATATTGGAGCGAGCGAATTCATGGAGCCAATGAATATTGGACTCAATGACAAATGTGCTGCCTTTTCGATGATGGTGCTGCCATTTCGATGTCGATGCTTCCAAATGTGCCTCCTTTTCGATGGCGGTGCTTCCAAATGTGCTGCCTTTTCGTTGGCGGTGCTGCCTTTACGTTGTCGGTGCTTCCAAATGATCTGTCTTTTTGTTGGCGGTGCAGCCTTTTCGTTGTTGGTGCTGCCAAATGAGCTGCCTTTTTGTTGACGGTGCTGCCTTTTCGTTGTTGGTGCTGCCAAATGAGCTGCCTTTTTGTTGACGGTGCTGCCTTTTCGTTGACGTTGCTTCCTAATGTGCTGCCTAATTGATGGTGGTGGTGCCTTTTTCGTTGTCGTACTTCCTTTTTGTTTATTGCCCGTAGTATAAAATGAAGATATTGAATAGTTACTATTTTAAAACCTCTTGGTGTTACTAAAATATTTACCAAGGTTACTTGGTCCTTTAGAATGTATAAAAATGTCACGATGGATTAATTGAATATAATTAGCTAACGACGAAGGTCATGCGGTCCTGAAATGACTAGACTATACGTCTGATAATGACATGACTCGGTCTCATGGACTGAAGACAATTGTTCTATATGTGTGGCTTTGTACATGAACGGCTTATATGTTATTCAGATTATTGAAAAATTAGACTTTCATAATAGGCTAATCGGCACTGTATTAATTCGTTGGTCAGGTATATTGACTTGAGTTGTTTTTCGTAGAATGATTGATTAATAAACTCCGCGAAAGGTAATGGAAAACTAAATCTAGTATTTATTTAATAATTAGTTACAACTGTCACTGGTCAAGAATAGAACCGTGGACAGGAATCCAACGATTCAATTTGTAAATTAATAATTTATTTTTGCGGAGACAATTTGGAATTTTTCCCGCATTTCTAGCTAAATAATTACATTATTTCAAGATGGCGGTCAAATTTCAAGATGGCGGGCACCTCAGTAATAATAAATGATTACTGCATTGCACTGCACTGCACTTCAGGTTAGAATAAAACTATCATGATGGTAAGACTAGTACACACAAGATGGTGACCTCCAGCAGACTGAAACAAGATGGTAGCAATGACCACTAGCATGTGGTATCTCCTGGTAGCATGTACTGAACATAAAATGACGGATCCATGATGGGCGTCAAGGTCAAAGTCAAATTTCAAGGTCAAGGTCAAATTTCAAGGTCAAAGTTCAAGGTCATAGTTATCGGTCAAGGTCAAATTTAAAGGTCAATTACAAAGTTCAATGTCAACGGACGAGGTTAAAGGTATGGTGAACAGAAAATTATATCAACATGTCGCCAGCACACTAGCAGGCGAAAACAAGATGACGGTCTCCAGCGGACTAAGACAAGATGGCGTACATGACGTCATACCAGCTGATGATGTATACCTTGGTATTGGTGGTAACGATATATACCTTGATATTAGTGGTAGGTCAGTCTGTAGGTGGCTTCTGTGGAGGAAGGATCTGATGTTTTTTTTTTTAAGTTTTGCCCTCACCAGTTTCGAACCAAGGACAGGAATCGATATAATCAATCAGAATTCTATTAAGATAATTTTTTGATGAATTTTGGAATTTTTACCGATTTTCTAATATAAAAAATACGGATTTCCAAGATGGCGTCTAAATTTCAAGATGGCGACCATAACGATAATTGCAGCATTAATAGGATCCAATTGGGTGGTCGTAACGTAAAGTGTAAGAATGACATGGTACTCAACCAAGATGGCGGGTGAAACGAAATATGCAACATTTATATAATCCAAGATGGCAACCGTAACGATAACTGCAACAGTGGTTTTTAAGATTTTTATTTAATTTGATTAAATAATTTTCCCGATTTTCTAACATAAAAATTGCGGAATTTGAAGATGGCGGGCGTAACGATAATTGCAATGGTGACGTCATCATTCAAAATGGCGGAAAACACATCGCCGGAATGTTCGAGAACACAATGACGTTATACAAAATGGCGGATCCAAGATGGCGGATCCAAGATGGCCGCCATGACGTCAGAATCAGAGATGTGGCTCGGCTCCGGCTCCACGTGCTGGCGCCTGTTTCAGGGGCCCCATTTACATACTACTCACAATAAAAGATACTAAGAAAAACAAATTGCAAAGGACAAAATAAACAATAGACACAGACACACTAAACAGTTGATTAATAAAACAATCATTTTGTACAGGAAGAGATTAAATAAACAAATTTAGACAAGTCAAAATCATATAGTTAAATCCTCCGGATGTGGATGAAAAATAAATTATCTTTATTAATACATAATTTTTATTTATAGTTAACTATTTATTTATTTATTTAACACTTGAGAATCTAAGGATGAGTAGAAGAAAAAACTTTTTTAATGAATATTCTATTATTTGTTGTCTTTAGGAATTCCTCATATTTATTGTAATTGGTAATTAATCTGTAAATTATATCTTGAATCTTATATAAGGTGCATAAAAGTGGCGGTTTGCGACTGTTGAAAGAAGGAATTTTTATCCCAGTAGTTTCAAAAATGTCGGGACAAAACAGTTTATAGTTATAACAGTTATGAACAAACATTGCATCTAGAATATTTCTTCTATCAGAAAGGGAACCTAAAAGAGAGTTAAGATCTATTAACTTGGTTGTTTTTTGGGTTATATATTTAAATACTTTGGTTGGAATTGAATTAAGTTTTTCACTATCATTACTAGTAATACTATTCCAGAATATTGATCCATATTTAAGTTTTGATAAAATCAGAGCTGTTTAAGGGATAGTATAGAATATGGATTGGATGCATAGAAGGTAGGGGCCTAATGAATTTTATAAGTCCAAGAGTTTTTCTTGAGTGAGATACAAGGGAATCTATATATTCAAGTAGGATGCCAAGATCTTTCACAAAAGGGGTCTTAAAGATAGGCAAGTTATCTATTTTATATTCATAATTGATGGGAAATAACTTTCTAGTAAAGGTTATTATGGAGGTTTTATCTTTGTTAAGATAACTAAGTTTAAGTTGCACCATTCCATAACTGAATTGATGTCCGACTGGAGTAGATTACAATCATGGATGGATGACATTTTCTTATTTTTAGATTGTCTGCAAAAAGAGTGCCAATCGAACGATTTAAACCAACAGTTACGTCAATATAAATATTAAAACGTAGAGGTGAAAGTGTACCACCCTGTGGTACACCAGAACTAACCGGATGTAGATCAGTGTGATTTTTGTATTGCTACAAAATATTTTCTGTTGTTTAAATAACTAGTCAGCCAGGATATATATTTATTACATAAGCCAAATTTAGCACATTTATATAGAAAAGTTTGTTGATTTACAGTATCAAACGCTTTTGCTAAATCAAAATAACAAGCATCAACTTGACCACGAGTTATAACTTGAGAATAGATAGGGTTAGGAAACGAAACTAAATTGTTCGTAGTAGTTTTACCAGTTCTAAAACCATGTTGTGAGTCAGATAGTTGATTTTTTAAGTTAAAGTTTAAATGTTTAAATATTATTTTGTCGAAAACTTTAGCGAAACCATTTAACAGAGAAATTGGCCTGTAATTATGTATAGGTATAACCTTAGCTAACTTCCATTTACAAGGGTAGATACCCTTTTCAATACTATTGTTAAAAATGTGCATAAGGACAGGAGTAAGGAGTGAAGAACAACCTTTTATAATAAAATTAGGTATATCATCTGGTCCTGTTGAAAAGGTAGATTTTTGTGATTTAATACTCCAAAGAACCAAATTTTCAGAAATGTTAGTCATAGGAATGAAACGATTAGTAGTATAAGATGTGGGTAAATTAGTATTTGAGGGTGGAGTAACATAGACACTTGAAAAGTATTTAGCAAAACAGCAATGATAGTAGGGATATTTATAACTTTATCATTGGTCTTGAGAGAGAGTTGTTGATTGTAATCCTTCCTCATGATTCGTACGTAATTCCAAAAAATTTTATCTCTTGATAAGAGTAGTTTTGAATCTCGACATGATTGAGAATATACAGGGTGGCCACCAAACCGGGAAAACGGTAAAAATCGGGAAAATGTCGGGAATTTGAAAGGGCCGGGGTAAAACCGGGAAACTGTCTGGAATTTTACTTCTTTCCTGGGCAGATGCTGCTGTGTAAATGCGCACAACTTATATGTAAAGACGTACATCGCGGCGTCTGATAATCACGCGGTAAATCTATACAGTGTCATGTTGGCAGCGACTGTAGTGTTCCCAGGCGTGTCATGTTTCTTCTTTCCTCATAGACGCAATACGTCACTAAGAGGGGGAGGGGTAATATGAACTGCACTATGGCGTGCAACGCGGGGTGTTGTTTAATTTGTTCTGTTCAGTACAAGTCTTCGAGCAATGTTAGTCTTACGCTGTGCAGTTTGTTAGGAAGCCATTGAGGCAATGTCTACTAGGTATTCCTGTCGTTATGAGTCTGAGTTTCCATGGGCTACTGAGGATGCGAAAGACAGAACTTGTGCGAGATGCAAGATATGCAATAAAAGTTTCAAGATCAATACGATGGGTAGGGGAGCATTTACAAGCCATGCCAAATCTAAGAATCACAATAGTTATAAATAACCAGTCAAGATACTTGCAAGTTAAAGAATTTTTTTCCACTCAACCTGCTCAGGAGGAAGCAAACACTTCCTGTAACAAAGGTAAGTCCAACGTTTGCACTTTTATTACTTTAATTTATACTAGTAGCTTCCAACGGTTTAGCGGTGTTATAAACTACGTCGTCTTGTAATCCATCGCTTATCAATAAACTGTTAAAATATGTCAAGTAACTAACAACACTGCACGTTTTTTTATGAATATTCGCAGCTGTGTGTTGAGGCCGGCCGATAAACCTTCCGCATTAACGTACCTTTAACGTCACTTAAAATTTGTAAAATAATAATACTAAATGTATAATAATTATGTACACCAGAACCCCGATTTAACAAAGCAGTGATTTTACGAATACATTCTCGGGAACCGTCAAAAAATTGGAAATTTTCGCCAAAATGTGAAAATCAGAAAAAAAATAAATGCAATGAAAGATCATTAAAATCTTTTAATTATAACACACAGTGTATTTTTGTGTTGGCTTTAACACTTCCAATAATGTTCATGTAAGAATAACAAAAAAAATACGTAATGGGACATTTGCTTTAGAAATATGGCAGCGGTAGTTTCCGCAACGCGAGTGGGCGCACACTAAGCTCGCCCGGCTGGCTGGCGGCAGCTGCTTCATGACGCCCTCCCCTCTGTAACATTCTTCAAGGCTAGCTCACACAAACCATCTAGTGTCCTCCCTTATAACACCCCAACTTCCCTCCCCTTTGAAAAACCTTCCGTGAGAAACTTCTCTTTTCACCCTCCTTTCGCCCGTAAAATTTGGCTACTGTGAATAGGGTACTAGAGTTGAGGGAGGGGAAGATCGTAGTAAATATTTTCGGACCCCTCCTTCCCTCCCAATCCGCCAAAAAAAGTATGTCAAAACATACCACTTTTCACACCAAGTTAGAGTTGTCATCTCTGGTAAGGAATTTACAAGCTTTCAAACTTAAATATTAATGTATTTTAATAGCAGTGGTCCTATGAAAAGGGAATATACTGAATAAAAGCATGTTGGACCCCCTGTGGTCACCAAACAAAGCATAAACACTGCCCAATGTGTGGTGCAACTGCTACATTGCTTCGTTATTGCTCGCGCGAGAGGCGAGACGTGGAATGTTAGAAGAAAGGAAGGGGGAAATGCAGGGCATGACAGACCAGTGATGCCAACTCCTACAGTGTGTTCCCCCTAGGACCAACTTCAAATCCCCCTAGATTTAGATATAAAAAAACCTCTAAAGTTTTTATTGTACACCCTGTTTGAGAGCTAAAATTATTTTCGCCACTTGTGTTGCTGTTCTTTCTTCACTTTGTTTTCAAGATATACACTTTAAATTCACGCCCTCAAAACTTTTCTTAAATAATGTACCCCCTAAAAATCCCCCTAAATAAATTTACCCCCTAAAAAAACAGCATTGCAGCTTTGTTCCCCCCCAATTTGGGGGGAAAACCCCCAAGTTGGCATCCCTGTGACAGACGGCAGCCAGTGTGTTTCCTGCGTGGGGAATAAGTGGCGTAGCCCCTTTTTTTATGCTGGGTGAAGCGACCTTTTTCTATCAACCCACGAGAAAAGATAATTGCTTGAGCTGTCAAAATAAACATCGCTGTGACAGTTAAAACAAGATGCGGGCGAGCATCCGGTCGGTCGCTGTATATATCTACTCGAAAAACATCTCAATTCATGATAATAAGATTCCTTATAACCTACACGTATAGCGTGATGTTTTCAGCCTGATCCATGCAAGTTCTTTAGCCACGTTTCGAATGAAAACAACCACCAGCCGGCCAGTGTTGTGCCCTGTTTAATACGCACAAAATATACCAGATATATTTGGTTCCAAAAGTTAAAAAAGAAAAATAATAAGTTTAGGTGAGGGGGTTCGATTTTACGAAGGTAGCGATTTTACGAATGCAATCTATGGAACCGTGAGCATACGTAAAATGTTTTTTTAGTGTATAATGAAACATTAAATATGTGAGATATTGTTCAGCAGTTGCAGATATGACAGGAATAACCAGGAGCAATCGAAGTAATTCCTGAGTATCTGCAAACAAACAACGTGTTTCGTGTTGCATTTCTTTAAACTTCGATGCTATGGCTGCCACAGTACTGAGACCAGGATAAAGTTCATGTAACATTTCCCGCTGGCGACTTAATCTGGTAATGTCAAAATTATGTTTGCTCAGAGCCACAGTGACATCTTCACTCCATTCTGCAGGATGTTGAACGAGTGCCATTTCAAGCCTACAGTATTTCTCAAACCCTGGTTGTTTGAACCTGTTCTCAACTTCTCCAATCACACAATCCAGAGATTCGTAGTATATTTTTCGATACATTTCCTTAACTGTTGCAAATTTATGGGCTTCTGCAGGACTTGAAATATGCTGGATGCGTTTTGGTGCATGCTTGTGTCGTGGAAGTGTAGGAGGTATGAGGTTCAAGTCATTCATTTTTGACTCCATACTGATCCTAAGTTCGTTAAATTTGTCTTCCGAACGTTTTGCTTTCAGACATTGCAATGTTGCAAGCACAGCTTCTTTTGCACCACACAGAGTTTGTGTTGTGTATTACAATACAACACTAAGTCTTTCTGTGTCGCCAAAAACCGACAAACACACAAGGAGCATGAAATATATTTCTGCTTTGGAAAACTGGGTGAGCAAACCCCCGAGCTTTAGTGGAAGCTTCTTCTCTACTTTCTGCAATTTCTCCCAGAAACTGTAACACCACTGGGTAGGATTCAATGACAACTGTAATAGCTTTGACACGAACAGTAAAACGTGTAGGGCAGATTGTTCTAGGCCGATCTTCTTTGATATTCAGGTCGTTTGCTAAAGCTGAAAATGTGCCTTGTCGTTTTGGAGAACCTTGAACCAACGCACCAATGTCATTCACATATTGTAATACATCTTGTATTTGTCTAACCTTCTTGGCTGTATCTTGAAGAGCTAAGTTCAGAGTGTGACTGGAACAATGTATATATGATGCTAATGGTTGCTCTTCCTATTGAACACCACACGAAACCTTAAGTTATGCTTGAAGATTTACCGTAATTACTATAGCAATTAAATGGAGCTGAATATACTTGTATTTTATGGGGAATGTGGGTATCTGAATGTAACCTATTTAATTTTTCTCTACAACAAGCAATAATATATTACAGGCTTAACAGTAAGATTGTTTACCAGCACATGCCAAATTCCAACCACCAAGCAAAACTGCCGAGCATTTCAATAAAACTGTAGCTTATAATGTAACTTTGAGAAAATTAACTTTAGACCTAATGCCACCCCATGTAACTTTTGGTGTTGACAGAACCCATATCAGCACTTCTAAACTGCAATAGGTTACACATTTACAGTCTTTCACAAGAAGCGTTTAAGTTGATGATAAAGCTGTTCAATGGAATCATACTACATATATGGATACATATAACACTGACATCGTCCAGGCCTTCGACCCTTTTTGAGTCCGATATGCCACCGCCCAAACACCACCACCCTCCATTCAAACCTCCCGCGTGTGTGTGTGTGCGCGTGCGTGCGTGTGCGCGCGCGTGCGTGCGTGCGTGCGTGCGTGTGTTGGTCGCCCGGCAAGAGGGCGCTGTAGAGCCAATGTGCCGCACCCCTAAATATAATTAAATGCATCTTTGTAAATTGTTTTTATTGTTTCCCGAGTGTGACGTGACGGCAGATCGGCCGGGAGGGTTTTATGTACTTTTATTTAGAGTTGATGTATTTAAATATAAGGACGTTTCCGGACATTCACGAAGTACGCCGAAGGAAACCGAAGCCAGACACTGTTTAAATATTTTCCTTAATACAGTAAACTCTCGCCAGTCCGTGGCCCGAGAATCCGAAGTTCTCAGAAATCCGGGGTATTTCCGAAGTGACATGATCGTTACTGTTTAGATGTATGTATCACTATTCTCAGTGGATGATAAGAGCGACGCTCACTGATATTTATAGCGCGGTAAAAGGCTCTGAACTGGCGCGCAGTCATCTCGTTCCCGTCAGATAACTGTGAAATTTGAGCGGTGACCGTAACATTATATGGCGGGAAAATAAAGATAAAGGTGTAATGCCTTTTCCTCTGGTGCTTTCAAGAAATTTTTTAACGGTTTTTTACACCTAAAACTTCAAAACCATGCCTTTTAGCCATTTTAACTCCTCTTAATCCGATATAAAAAAAACAGTTGGGCATTAGCAAATTCTTAAATGCTTTTCGTAAACAGACTCCAGTCGGATATTTAGAGTAGGTTGGAAATCGCGTAGGTTTTCCTGAAGCTCTGGGCACCGTGTGTCAGTGTGTGAAACATGTTGCCAGTGACAAGTTTCCTAGCTGTGCGCGGCACACGACTGTAGTTGTCATGCGTCACACGCCGGGAATGCTGGCCGGAGGGAAGGTGCGTATAGTTCATTTGCGGTAAAAATAAATACTCTAACCGCCCTGCTAAATTTTTCCATTAAAGAAATTTTGAAGTTTCAGAGATTTTCCAGCAGAAATAATGTTCTGTAACTAACAAACAAATTGTATCAAAAAATTAACGGTAAATGGCTGCCGTGGGGGGCCTTAAAAAAATGTTCATTTTACCGGGAATGGACTATACAACCTGGCTTTCGTCGCATGCAGTGTGGAGTAGGGGAGGAAGGATGTTGACAGTTTCACACGCAGAAAATGGCTAGAGGGCTGGAGAGAGGGAGAGAGATGGTTTGTTGTCTGGGAGGGAGAGGTAAGCCGTATGACGTCATGCATCCGCTGCCTTTGCAGCCGCCAGCCTGTCTAGACGAGATTCTCGCACTCCCACTTACGTCGCACAAGCTACTGCTGCCGTGTTTTTAAACGGACTGTCCAATTTTTTTTCTCTTCTTATACGAACATTAGTAAGTGCACTATAAACCAACACAAAATATATGCTGCATGTTAAATGGACTGGCCGTGTGTCTGTGAGGGAGTGGCCTTGAGTCTCTTGCCAGCTACGTATCGCTTCTCTCAACCGCCCCTCCAAATTCACTTCCCCTTATCAAGGGGCTTCCCGTTTCAGCGCACGCCACATTGCTACGCCTAGCTCTTTCACATCAAAGTGCGACTTCGGGTGCCATTAATTTAATTTAAGATGACTTTAAATTACTTTTTACACAATTTACTACCAACTTGAACAAATGGGTGTGTTAAATTTAATCAGGCCAGGCTGTAAATTTTCAGGAAAAAAAATTTCTCGGGTGCTTCATTTACTATGAATGGACTATACTGGTATTGCTTACGTACCATTCTGTTAACTTCTCAAGTGTCTTGTTTATTATGACGTCCTGTGGTAGTATTACATGTTCATTGACTACCATCTTATCTTTTAGAATTTTTTTTTGTATTTTAATGAAAATTTTTCAAAAATCCGAAGGTCATAAATCCCCGACACCCACGGATTTGCGAGAGTTTACTGTACTTGTAATTTTTATTATCCTTTTTTAATATTCAGGAAATGTCACATAATTTTTTAAGAATCTTTTTCAAGTTACTTTAGTTCCCCGTGGCACGGGATCGAAAATACCATTAACGGCAATTGTTTCGGCGGGGGGGACGCCATTGTGGATCCTTGTAGCTGAGAGCTCCCCCCAGTCTTCCGCCATCAACGACCGAGAGTAGACGCTTCAGCACTCCGGGGACCTCACCGATTGTTCATCTCTGCATAGTAATTTGTTCGTCTTTAATTCTCTTTAAAAAATTTTTCGTTTAGTCCTCGGAGCTTCTCTCGGTCGGGGGACTGCTTTAATAATTACATTGTGACCATTACCGGTCTTTTTTCCTAAGCATTATACGTAAGTCGATGTGTGACCACGTGGTTGGTCACTTCACTTAAACCGATTTGTGCCGTGGGCGTTTGTTACTGTTTAAATTGTGTGCGTGTGTAATCGAAGTTGGCCAAATAAATAAGGGCGTATAAATTTAAATGTCTACTCTTTTTTTAATATGTGTGACGGCGTGTGGGACGCCTAAGAGCCCACGGCGTAGGGAATAGCGTGCCCGACGCTGAGAGCGGGCAGGTATTAGTACTAGGCTGGCTTCAGAGGGGTTAATTAAAATCACGTCTCACATGGGCGACGTCACGACCCTGGTAAAGAGTCTCTCATAGGTCCGTGCCCGTTGCACGGTGGCGCCCTTAAATTCCGAGCATTCACCGAAAACCCCCGCTTTATTAAAAATCAGAGGCCGCGGCCCTGTATCAACACTCATTTTTTCTGTAAAATTTTTGAATACATAGTGAAGAATAGACTTGAATGGTGGTGGGAAGTCATATGGAGGGAGCAGTTTGGATTTTGTTACGCTAAGTCGGCTATAGCTGTTGTAGCTACACATAGGAGTGTATACTAAATTTCATTTGGGAGGAAGTTTGGGAATAGAACCACTCTGCCTGCTGTTTGCTTTCAAATTCTGTTATTTTGTTGGTGGGAATGATAGCTTTCTTAGGTTTGTGGCTCCTGGCTACAGATATCACGTTGATATTTCTGATTTTGTTTTACTTTTACACTATTTCTACTTATACATTATATTTTATAGGAAATTAAGACACTCATAAGCTAACTTTTGTGAGTGTTGTTGGTCTTTCTATGTCTACGTATGGTCTTTTTTTTCCATTATATATGCAGACTGATTTTGAAATTGATCAAAAAGCTTCGGCTACAGCTTCATGACGAAGAAATAATTTGAAAATATACACAGCGTACGGTTTGAAATGCTTTCCAAGGCTGGTAATACACCTTTAATTTGGAGCTGAACTGAACTACTGACTAATGTAATAAAAATTAAGTACACCAATCTCTCATTTAGCACCACTAATGCATTTCTAAAATGTTTATGCTATATGAATTTGTGTATTCTGTAGCATTAGTCTCCATAAAAAGCAGGCTATTTAAAGTTTTCCAAAATATGTGTAAACATATTCTTAACATAATTTGACTGCATAGAATAACACTTTACTATAACATGGTGGCGACAGGGCGGGAAAACCGGGAATAGTCAGGGAATTTTACTAGCCTGGAAAGGTCAGGGAATAGTCAGGGAAAAAAATTATATTCACCAAAAATCGTTTTTACAAAAAGGCTAATTTTTGCCTTAAGACATAAAAGCAACAAAAAGGCAGAAATAATTTGTCAACTTGACTTTGACAAGGGGCAAGGGTTTCGAAGGATCCTTTGGCCTGTGGTAGTAAAGATGGAGGGGGAAGGGGTGTTTGTGGTCGCCCGAGCAAGAACACTTGCCGCGCGCAGCCGAAGTCAGTGTCTGTTTGAGAAGTGAGAACACACGCACAAAGAAGGAGTAGAATTATCAGTCCAGCACGGTATAGCGAATGCCACATTTTTAAATGTTTCCCTGCCAACGAAGCAAAAGTGAAGAATAATTTGCGTGGTAAGCAAATATTTGGGTTTCTTTTGTGTGGTTATTTTGCATGTTTATAACAGCCTTCCCTGACGGACGCAAGTGTGAGCTGGCAGGGATGCAAATCTGTTGTGTTTACAGTTTAACTGTTTAATGTTTCAATATATATCAGTTAAGAACTTCAAAAACATAATGTTTCGTGGCTCTCAGTTTCAAGGACAGTGGTATTTGTATGATGCGATTGGATGGAAGTCACGTATACATGTAATTATAGTGACTCGTGTATCGGTGTGTAGAGTTCTGCGAATATTCGAAATTTCCTATTCAAATTCCTAGCACGCCGCCTCGTAATTTACTGTGTGTTAAGTGCATTTTTAGCGACATCCCACGGTAAAAGTAGCTGTTTCTTTATATTACATTAACTATATTTCGGCGGTCAGATAACTTGTTAATACATTAATATTGCAAAAAGATATGTAAGAAGTTTCGTTGCTGTAAAAAATACCGTTTTAAAAAATGTATGGTAGCACGTCGTCGCTTAATTTACTGTTAAAGTGCATTTTCAGTAAAACTTTTCATGTCTCGTTGCCAACTCAACATACGTTGCGATTATCTCTTTCTTTTAACGCAACCAAACTTGGTGCCTTTTTTTTTATGCGTGTGACATGGACAAGGGAAGGAAAATAGACCTTGCTTTGTTTTCACGAATGCTTCCCGTCCCATCTTTCCTCTCTTGCTCCCTCAACACACACGTTCCTTGTCTTACTACCTCACCCCTCGTGTATTTCCATACTCGTCCCTTCTCGTGTATCTTATCTCGTTATTGCTGCCACTACACCCTACCACTTCACTCCAGCTGCTTGGTGTCCGGTAGAGAAGTACATTCGTTCAGCGCATGTGTATATAAACTACTGATTTTTTTTTCATTTGCTACATCGTGAAATGTAAGCTGAATAAATATCAGTGGACATTAAGGGCAGAGTGATTTAATAAAATTATTTTACAAGTAGTATATCAGCATCCCCACACTGTATATAAAGAAAGATACATATGTTACATAATTGACAAGTGCCTCTAAATGTTAGTGCAATATTATTCAAAAGTTCTTTTTCCACCTGAATTTGCTTCAAAATTAATGGTGCTCACTGCACACACACACACGCACGCACGTGTGTGTGTGGTATTTTTATTGGATATGAAGTACTGGAATTCAGTAAATGGGCACTAAGCATTGCACTCTTTTTTTCAGGACGTGAAGCATGCCGAACAAACGCACAAGGTTCCAAAAAGACTGGCTCAATGATGAAAAATTTGTCTGGTTATATGAAGATGATAAGGATCCATTCCATGCTGGATGTTCACTATGTTGGTACACCTTTTCTCTCAGCAACATGGGTAGGCGTGCGGTTACAAGCCATTTTGCCAGCAGTAAGCACATGAAGGCAGCTTCCAGTGGACACTAAACAGTGTTCCTAACCAGGTATTTTTCTCCACATGTTGAAGCGACTCCTACATCAACAAGTGTTGTTGGAGCAACTTCTGCGTCAGCAAGTGGTGTTAAAGCAACTTCTGCATTAGCAAGTGTGCTTACAAGTAGTTTCGGCATAAGTTTACCCAGCACTTCATCGAGCACTATTCTTCCCCAGTTGTGCACAAGCAGTGAAAATATTAAAGTCTCAGTTGCTCTACCTGCTGTTTCATCAGTGCAAGTCAGTTCTAATCACAGTCGTGCACTTTAAAGTTTTGTGTTGGGTGAGAGTATTACAAAGGCAGAAGTTTTATGGTGCCTACAAAGTGTCATGACACACAAGTCATTAAGTTCTGCTGCCAAAGATGTTTCTTTGTTTCCCATAATGTTTCACGACAGTGACATTGCAGCAAAAATGCAAATGCAGCGTGATAAGATAGCATATGTAATCGTTCATGGAATAGAACCATATTTTAGAAACATGCTACTTGATACACTCCATGCATGCAAGAATGTAGTTATTGGATTTGATGAGTCCTTGAATAAGGTGTCTCAGAAACAACAAATGGATATCGCCATTCGTTTCTGGGATTCTCAGAAGAATGAAGTATGTGCTCGCTATTTAACTTCAGCTTTTCTAGTTCACGCAAAATTTTCAGATCTGCTGAATGCTTTTGTTAAATCTCTCTCATCGCTCAACATTGACTTGTTAAAAATCATTCAAGTCTCAATGGATGTATCCAATGTCAATTTCAGGTTTTTGCAAGATTTAAGAAAGGATTTAAAGAAAGATGACTTTAGTCCTGTTCTTCTTGACATTGGAAGTTG
The DNA here is from genome assembly GCF_032445375.1 of Bacillus rossius redtenbacheri. Taxonomy (NCBI): domain Eukaryota; kingdom Metazoa; phylum Arthropoda; class Insecta; order Phasmatodea; family Bacillidae; genus Bacillus; species Bacillus rossius. The sequence goes on from NC_086331.1 coordinate 78,571,990, forward strand.
TGGACTTCACACAATGCATTGTGCATTTAAGGCAGGCATTAAAGAAACGCGGTGGGATATTATTGCCTTTTTGAAATAATAGTACTATCTTTTCAAAGATACTCCTCGGCGGGGAAAATACACAAGACTTTCATCATCCACAGTGTTTCCCATGAAGTTTTGTGAAGTTAGGTGGCTCTAAAACAGCAAGGTTGCACAGAGGGCGATTGACATTCTACCGCACATCTCAAATTTTGTAGGTGGTTTTGAAAAAGAAAAAATTGCACCAACATCGCATAACTATACAATAGTTTGTAAGGCAGTACGTGACTCATTACTGCCTGCTTAGCTAGCATTTTTCCGCACAGTGGCATCAGATCTAGAGTCTTTCATTAAAGAATTTCAAACTGATGTACCTATGGCACCTTTCCTATATTCTGCTCTCACACTGATTCTGCATAATATCTTGGATCGTATTGTGAAACCTGATGTTCTTACAAAGTGTTCAGTTGTTTCGCTTGACTTGGATAATAAGGAAAACCTACTTACTGCTAAACAAGTTAAGATAGGTTATGCAACCCAAAAGGAATTGGGGAAGAGTAGCAAAAAAAATTGACAGAACGTTCACCTCTGAAATTTAAGTTAACCAGGGCAATCGTGCTTCAACCCTGCTATTGTAGCAGTTCATGCAAAGGTTGCTAACAAGCGACTAGAAAACTTGATGCAGATTCTTGTAGATCATAATTGGCTACATGGAACTGCTGCAGACAATGCAGCTCGAGAATTTTCTGTTTGCAGCTCAAAACCTGGTGTGAATAATGAAATGAAGGAGTTTTGTAGGGTGAATGAAAGAGTGGATCACTTCTGGTGGAAAATACTTGATATGGGGAAAAGCAGAATATAACAGAAGTAATGAAGATGGTTATGATACTGTCTCACGGAAATGCACAGGTGGAACGAGGATTTTCTGTAAATGAAGTCTGCATAATAGAAAATATGAGAGAGCAGACATTGGTAGCAAGGCGAACAACATATGATGCTGTTAGTTCATTTGGTGGTGTTGCAAATGTCCCAATAACGAAATCCCTCATCCATGCAGCTCGCAATGCCCAGGCAAGATTTCAGGATGACAAAGAAAGACATCGCAAAGAGGACAAATTAGAGGAAGAAGAAGCAGATAAAAGGAGACATGCAGCACAAGAGGTCAAGGAACTAAAGGCTAAAAAGTTAAAACTGATGGAAGATGCCCAAAGAGAAATTGGAATGATTGAAGACAGAATTGAACAAATTTCCAAGACGTAATTGATACTGATATTGTTATGTGGTTTTTAATATTTTAAATGTTAAATGTCTCTGTACATATATTCTTTTGTGTGTGTCAAATGTTTTTGTCCTGGAGCAGGGAAATTTAAGTGAAAAATGGTGGTTTAAAACTTGTATGTGGTATAAAACTTGTGTAATTTTTGTGTCTGAAATCAACAAGATAATTGGTGCTTTTATTTATATAACTTTTTTTTCCACGTGTGGTTGTAATTTTAACATTCTGGTGTTGTTTTGTAAATACAGGGTGTATCAAAATTCATATTACAATGCTTGAGGGTAGAAAGCTCTTATTATTTGCAATCATTTTTGCCAATAAACATGTTGCCGGAAACGTGTAGTTAAGCCCCTGTAGCCCCAGAAAGAGTCAACGTAGGCAACCCGTTGTAGAGTGTTATGTTGTGGATGTGCGGGCGTTCGAGTAGAGAAATGACCTTTTTAATCGTGGCACAGATTTTAATTTCACTCTGAAATCAATCACAGCTTCGGCTTTGTTTCACAACATTGAAATTGTTGCATACGTTTTAACAAAGTGACAGCCTAAAGCAACAGCTCAAAAACACGCCCACCTTGAGCGACACAGAGGTGGCAACGGCGAATCATGTTTTCACGGATACGCTGGAGCATGTGTGGAGTCGACCTTATGAATTCTAACGCTTCAATGATTCGCTGTGTAAGCTCTTCTACCGTTTATACTGGTGTAGCATAGATAATCCCTTTTATGTAACCCCACAGAAAGAAATCTAACGGGGTTAGGTCCGGTGACCTTGGCGGCCATGCGACAGGGCCCGCTTGTCCAATCCATCGGTTTGGAAATGTTTGGTTTAAATACTCTTGCACTTGCAGGGAAAAATGAGGTGGTGCCCCGTCATGTTGGTACCACATCACACGTCGGACATGCAATGGAACCTCTTCAAGAAGACCTGGTAGATCGTTTTGAAGGAAGTGGAGGTATCCGGCGCCGGTAAGTCGTGGCGGAAGAAAAAAAGGCCCGATGAGTACGCCGTCAACAATACCGGCCCACACATTAACTGAAAAACGTTCCTGGCGAGCTGTAACACACGTTGCATGCGGATTGACATCATTCCAAACATGACTGTTGTGCGAATTGAGAATAGTGTCTTGAGTGAACTTACCTTCATCGCTGAATAAAACCGCTAACTCGGGGTTCCTCAATACTCTTCGAATGTACCAACGAGAAAAGGTCATGCGAAGAGGATAGTCCGCCGGACCCCTGTGTTGCACTTTTTGAAGGTGGTATGGGTACAAGAGTTGCTCATGAAGAACTCGCCAAACAGCCATTTTGTCAGCGTCCATATCGGAACCTTCTGCCATTGTGCTTGTATCCGGACTCTCCTCAAATCTCTGAAGTACATCTTCAAAACTGGGAGTACGAACCCTGCGTGGAGCACCAGCATTTGGTCTTGTGACGGCATATGTACCAGTATAACGCATTCGCTGAGTAAGTCTTGCAAACATGGTGTGAGCTGGAATCCTACGACCCGGATATCGTTCTTCGTACAGACGACGGGCGGCTCGTCCATTTTGTCTAGCTTCCCCGTAAACAAGCAGCATGTCCGTTTACTCACTAAACGTGTACTCCATTGAGCTCCACTAAAACGTCGCCCTTTTCAGAACCACAGCGAAAGAAATGACACCACGAGTTTGCTTGTACGACAGAACAGTCAACGACAGACCACCACTGATATCAAAACACACTGCGACACTGCGATGTCACGCTGCGCAGTGCTATGGCACGGCACGAACGGAAAAAGAGGTGAGGGCGCAACCAACGGAAGTTAAAAGGGGCGGGGGTCAGCATTCGACATCGTACAGTCCTCTCGAGCGCTGCCCGGCGTCGTAAACACGTAATTCACCACAGCATCGTCTGTCTCCCACAAAGCCCAACAGGTTGCCTACGCTGACTCTTTCTGGGGCTCCAGGGGCTTAACTACGTGTTTCCGGCAACATGTTTACTGGCAAAAATGGTTGCAAATAATAAGATATTTCTACCCTCAAGCATTGTAACATGAATTTTGATACACCCTATATATTTTGCATTTGTTATTAAATATGAATTATTTCTACAATGAAGTTTGTACATTTAATTTGCACATTATGGCCATTACTTTAGTATGCCATAGACGTCATAACTTACAAAATTATTTTCCAGTCCTGCCCGGTACATTGAGGTATTGCAGTAATTTAATTTTTAGGTAACTTGTATAGGTATTGAGTAGCTGTGAAAGCACACACAACCACTAATTGTAATTTATTTCAAGCAAGCATAAAATGTGTTTTTTTTTTCAAATCTATTTTTGTCAGGGAAAACCTTACATTCAGGTGGGAAAAGTCAGGGAAATTAATTTCTACCGTTCTGTAGCCACCCTGGATAAATAATTCACACCATTTATCTTTTCAAGCCTACCACCGTGTAATAGGAGATAGGTGGTTATATACTTATAACCAGTCAGCTGGTTGGCTTGCCTGCCTGGGCATAACCTTAAGCAAATGCCTCGTACCTTTCCAAACACTTTTTAAACCATCTATTACTGCCAGTGAAACTGATATTATTGCCCGGATATTAAGCTATTTATTTTAATTAAAGTGCTTTTTCGCTTATTACCACTTGGTACTCACCAAACATAAATTTACATCAGTCCATTTGAAAGCCCACTATTATATACCGTGGTTTCTCGATCTGTAGCATAGCTTGATTTTACAACCCAGCTAGCATTTTGTGTTTGTGCAAACTAGTGTAGGACTCAAGACAAAAAGTTTTACCTCTTTTAAAACCAATTGAACATGATGCACTACTCACTCGCTTGGGAGCCATGATTCCAACTGCAGGTACTTGCGCTCATATAGGTTTCTAACAGATACTTGTGCATGCGAGTCCCCTCATACTTGCTATACTGAAGTTCATCATGACCCAGTCTGTGGCTGGGTGGCATACGCATGAACCTAAAACATTTAAGCCCTTTACACTCCATAGCCCACAACTGAACTCACCGCAGATGATGCTTGTAGAACAACAGATAGCATAGTCTGACCTGCGCACACCTCTCTTTCCTCTTCACATAGTGTACCCGCGTCACCCTCTCGGGTAACTGTATGCTACAGTAAATCTGTTTGGCGAGTTGAAACAGGCCTTGTGACATTGTGCCCGACATTGTTTTTTGCCTGTGGCAATTTTGTGCTAACTGAAATTTACAGACCTGTTATTCAAAACTGGCAGTAAAATTAATATTGCGGTAAATGAATTTGCGCAATTTGAAAATGTGATTAATTGGTGTATTTAAGTTGTAACTCAGCAGGATGTCCACAAATACCTGGATAACTAACTTCAAGAATTTTTTGTGACCTTCAAGTAAAATTTTATTACAACTTATTCATATCACAGGCTAATTTTTAAATAAAATAATCAGAAATAGACATAATAAAGATGTAATATTTACCAAAATGTGCAAATTTTTATAGCAAGTTTTTATATTAGAAATCTAAAACTTATTGGAAATAATTTCCACATTATTTAAGTTGATACAAACTATTTATACTTAATGTAAGACTGAAGTGAAGCATAAAAAATATTTAACTTTGAAAATTTTTGACATCTAACACCCTTACTGTTTAATTTGTGACTTAGGTCACTTAGGTCACTTTATGTAAAGTATTTTTTCGAAACCCTGAAGTAGTATTTAGATAATGTTTAATTGTATAAATTTTTAAGACCAAAATACTTATCACTGAAGTCAAATTATTTCCTAGAAATAATTAGGTTTGACACCTTTATTTTTAATACATTTGTCAGCCATAGTTATTTTTTTTATAACTTATTGTTTTACAGATGGTATGTTAGAAATGTTACCTCAAAACTTAATTTCATCTAATATTTAAGAATAATACAGGGTTACAAGGGTAACAACTGCCAACTGCTCCCTTTTGACATTCAGGAATTATTCCCAAGCTTAGGCTAGTTGTTACATGCCAAACCTCCGGCTAGCTCAACATTGGTCTAGAGTCGCTCATACAATAACACTTGTAAAAATTAATTGGGTGCTGAAATAATATTCAAGTTCCAAAATAATTTTTATCAGTGATTCATTGCTGAAATAACATCTTTCAGATACAAACTATTTTTACTGTTTTTTATTTATCCAATAGGAAAAATTCACAAGTCACCATGGTTGTCATCTTCTGACAACGAAAACAAATACATGTTGAAAATACAAACTGGCTGCAAAAAACATCTGCACGGACTCCCAAACACAAATTTTTTGTTCGTAGGTACCGAAAAAATAAATACCTACTGTTCACAAGTAAGACCCTTGATTGCTTGCAACTCGCGGTACAAGTCGAAAGACTCCGTCCTTGGACATATGATAGAATTACCCTCTTATCATTGTTTTGGGCTGTTACCCAACAACTATGGTCTAACAAATTCTAATTAAATATCCAAAAAGGTTTTACGTTCAGTATAGCCTGGACCACAGCCACAAAATTCTCTTCACCACATTTACATGTTAATTCTGAGCCACTGTCTGACCCACGACCAATTGGTGCCTCGTATGGATGCTGACTGATGCCATGGCCACCCTTTGTCCTCCAAGTGAAAAAAAAAAAGAATACTCAAGTGACTTAATCTCTGACCAATGACAAAAGTACAAAAAACATAGAAAAATATCAGCAGATCATGGCAAATGATAACTCCAAAATCTTTCCCACATATATATGAGTTTGTATGTATGTGTGTGTGTGTGTGTGTGTGTGTGTGTGTGTATAATGTGACAGGCAATATATTGCATCAGTCAGCTTTCAAACAAAGGATCTCAGGAAAAATAGAAAATAAAAATACATGGACACACACAAACCTTAACCAGCCAGTAAAAATATAACAAAAAGATTCTAACCTTTTTTTATAATAAAGTAAAGAAACGATGAACAATGGTTCACAACATTTACTCATGTAAATTATGATCATTTAACACGTTGAAAATGCCCAAATACTTCTTAGAAAAATTATCAGCTGTTAAATAAATCATACCAGGAAACCAACCATACCTTATTTCTGCTTATAAAATCATCATAAATCATAAATTCCCTTACTTATAGACAGTGGTGTGCCGCCAATAAGCATTTTTTGGCACAATTTTAAATTGGAATTTTGAAACAAATTTTACCAGTAATTTTGCAGCTAAACCTTAAAATTTTTCCACTCTCTGTACTCTCCCATTTAATCTTTGTCAGGCCAGTCTCCCAAATCCTATTCCCAGCCCTCGATCTGATTTTGCTGAGTCTTTTGCAAGTCAGCTTGTGTATCTTTTTACCCCCGCTTGGGTGCATGCCCGTCGTCTGTAATTCTCCTCCGAGCCGAGATCAAGATGGCTTATATCTGTGTTCTCCCAGAGCCCTGTTTTTCTCGGAGCTCTCCTGGGGCAAGCAACCTAGAGGCACACCCGCGAGTCGTTTTTCTCAACGTCTTGACACGTCTCTGGCTTTTATTTCCCACTGTTGTGCAGTTTCCACCTCCCTCCCCCCCCCCCCTCCCCATCCAGCCTTTCCAGGGTACCCTGCTCAGTTCACTGGCCAGTCACTTACCCTGGCTGAAGCCAAGGACACCCTTCGGTCTTCGAAAGTACCATCTCTGCCCTCTCGTGGTGAATTTGCGAGTTATTTCCCCTGAGTATTTGAACGCCCGCTAAATGCCTGCTCCTGGCGCCTCACGCCACAAGCAGTGCCCCGAAATTCATTTCCAAGCCTCTAGAGCGCTGCAATAGTCCCCTCCATAAGCTCCATGCTTTCGAAGTCGCCTCGTGCGAGAGATGCACGAGTCGATCTCTCCTTGTTTCGGACACCCCTCAGTAGGTCGCGCTGCTATCGGCCACTAAACCAACTTCGAGATATCGAAGTCAGTATTTCTCGACCACGCCCTCAGAAATCTTCGGAACTTTTGGCCTGGAAGCCGAAGTCCCCCCCCCCCCCCTCTTTTCTTTCGAAAGCCATCGCTTGTTTTTAATTAAGAGTCGCTACCGCCACGCAGGGACTCCGCACCGCGCTATCAGACTGACCACCTCGAATCATCGGCCAGCATACAGCAAGACATCAGTCGATCATTGTACGAAAATGTAGACAGCTAGTCAAGGGATATTGTTTCTAAACTCTATTCTTAACCAGTAATTAGTATGGAGGCCTAGTAGAGATAGTTAGGCTTCGCTAAATTACTAATTTATTATTTTAATTTATGGAAACATCCGCGGCAACCGCACGTGAACGGCACTGTTCTTCAGCTCGCATCCTGGCGGGCTACCTTGCTGAGCGCTAGTTGCCACTCCCTATCTGGTAAGTTTTTGCCAACCTTTTATTCCCCTGCCATCACCGTTTTTAGTGGGCATTTTTTTTTTGCCAATTTACTGACTGTCAGTGAACCAGTTTTGACCATGTCGGATTTGGGCTTGTTCACAGACAGAGTTCAAGAGCCGGGTGCGGACATGACTACCGTATCCTCGCTTCCTTCCTCGGGGACCCAGGATGGCTAAGGTGCCCTGGTACCTTGTAACACGTCACCTTCGGCCAGCTAACTTCAAATCTCCAGTCTTCCAAATTCTTAGTGATGTCTACAGCATGGCAGTTAGATAACTCCATTAAAGAGACTAGATTAACAGATATTTTGTTCTTACGGGACTTTAATAACTCTAAGCTCAAAAAGTAATACTCTGGGATTGATTATTTTAATCATTTTTTTTTCTGATTCTATTTAACTATGCCAAATGAAACCTCATACTAATAATCTAATTAGGGCCGGCCCATACTTTAAATGTTGTAGTTAATTTATTTGTCAACCCATATGTTAAAGACTTTTAACTAATTTTAATAGCTTTGGCAATACATATATGTAAATTTAGTTACCTTTTTTAAACCTGTTTGTTGAAATCATGTTTTCTTGATTTATGTTTACTTAATTAATAGTAAAATAAATATAGAGGCACATATATAGACGAAATCGCATTGGTTATTCTTTTACATTTGAAACTAAAAGATTCACCAGTTTTCCAAAGTTATGTTAAGGAGACATTTACATTACACCAATGAAGAAGAGAGTGTATATCAGTGGGGAGGGCTATAACTTGGGTTGCTACTTAACCCCTCCAACTTCTCAGTTGACATCGACCTGGGCTGCGCCCTTCTGAGCCCTATGTGCCACCACCTTCCTCCTCGCTCGTTGCAGGCCACCTCCTTCTGCCACCACCCTCTGTGATCCCAGCATTTCAAACTGCACGCCAAAGTGTTTGTGTGCGTGCATGTGTTGGCACACGCCTTACTGGTGAAACGTAGTGCTTCGCTCTCTTATTGATGCGAGCCTAATTAATTATAAATTCCTTATTTCTTCCCTATAGTATGTTATGTTCTATCAGATGGAGTAGTTGCTTCAAGAAGGGCTTTTCTTTAAGAGAAGCCTAAGATGTCTAAGTTCTGTCCCTGCCCGAACACGCCCAAATATTCACTTTCGGCCAACCTCGGGATTTGTTTTATTTTTTTCACAGGAAAAATGAATTCAAATATTAAAAGTGGTCGGTTAGGTTAGCTACATTAAAACACTTTAAAACACTATGGACGGTTAGTTAGGTTAGTATAGCTACATTAAAATAAACAGAGAAATATAAATATTGTTACAAAAGCGAGCAAGGCCGCGTCACGCACAGGGGCACGCCGTAACATTAGATGTGCCCTGCGCACCTGGATCGCAGCTTTATCTCCCTCCAGCCCTCCGCTCCCCCGCGCGGCACTGTTAGGTTTACATCCGAAACCTGACAGCTGCGGAGTTACGCGAGCTGCCGACGCGTGTTTTCGAGAGATTTCTGCCGTCAGGATGGCTCGGAATGACGCGACTGGCCCCGGCCGCTCTTGTGAGTTCTGGAATTGCGCCGGGGCCTATATATATGCCCGAGGACGTCAGGGCAGGGAGTCAGTGGAGTTCAGAGTGAAGTCGGTAGTTTTCCCGCGGCGGAGTTTCCAGGCGATAGAGTGGCGAAGTCCCTGGACGAAGGTTCCAGGGCGAAGAGTTCAGTTCCGGGCTATAGTGTCGCGGGCGCGGCGGAGTCTCGAGCGAAGTTCTGAGCGAGGCGTCGAATGGGATCTCGGCGAAGGGAGCTGCGACGATGGCGGTGGAGTGCGGCGACGGAGGTCCGCGAGGGGTACTACGGCAAGAGTTGCGCCAGAGGTGCGGCCCAGCAAGGTGTGTGAAAACGAGTAACAGGGGTAAATCGTAACAATATATATAAATAAAACGGAGGTTGGCCGAAGGTGAATATTTGGGCGTGTTCGGGCAGGGACAGAACTTGGTGTACATCTTAGGCTTACCTTTCTTTAAAGTGTAACATAAATAATATTCTTTGGCCTGAACGACGCAGAGCGAGGACGAACATTCCTGCGGTAGAATATATATGTAAATATTAAATTAGTTTAAACCAATTACTTACGTAATTTTATTGTTTGCAACCAGTAGGCTAATTGAATTAAGGGTTTGTGTGCATTCCTTTTCCCGATGAAACATGTTATTTATACAGTGTTGTTAAAAGTACTCGGAAAAAGTAATTGGGCTCAATTACAATTACTGTGGTGATAATGTAACTAATTACAAGTAAAAATTACTTTACATAGAAGTAATCAGTAAAACTACAATTACTTTTCACTACCATTTTAAAACTGACCTACGATTCAATTTTTTTTACACTTTGTTACATTAATAAACATACATACATATGTATATGTTTTGTTAAAAAAATGATTTCATGTAATTATTAAATTTATTATCTTTAATTAAATGAATAATATTTGAGGACAAACTTGCTTGAATAACATCAAAAGACTTCATACAAGTAATAAAAGTAACATTCTTTAAATTTTGGAATTGACCATACAAAACAACTGTATTTTAAAGTTCTCATCAGATAAATTCCCTCCTTTGATGGCAAAAACATCTTTACCAACACTAAAATGACGCTCAACGGGAGCACTTGACGACAGCGATGTGTTAAATTTTAAAAATGCAGATTTTAGGATAGGGTAATGTTGGAGACACTGCAAGTCACTATGGCTCTTCATTTTTGATCATAGATGTTGTGCATACGATCGTAGCACTACAATCGTAAAATTAGAAACTTTACTAATACAAAAGTGTATGATCTTCTTGTTCTTAATTGTATTCATTATACGTTCCGAGAATAAAAGTAACGGCAAGTAAATATAAAGTATCGATTACAATTAATGTTATGTATTCAGATTACAAGTACGAATTACATTTTTTAAATGTAATTCGTTACAAGTATAAATTATTTGAAAAGTAATCGTTACAAGTAATCCGATTACTTGTAATTTGTTACTTAACAACACTGTATTTATATATATGTAATGGCCGTTGGCCGGATCCGAGTTATGAGCCCGCCTCAAGGGCACGCTGGGAGGAGCAGTCTGTCGCCGCAGCCGACCGAAATAAGGAGCTTCATGCGCCCGTCTGCAACTCTGTACTATCACTGATTCACATCCATCTGTCTACTTAATATATAATTTGCTTTCTTTTAACTCCAGGGATTACCTTGGGCAGTAGACTGTTTTACTTAAGTTTTATTTAATTCGCTAGATGGATTCTGATTAAACTGCGCACAGACTACATCACGACCATGAGGAGAGATTAGTCGGGTCCAATTGCCCAAAATACATGTGGTGGTGCCCTAGGCATAGCACTAAGTCTCTACGAACATATAATCTACCCCAGTTGTGACAGTACATTTAAAAGACTTGGCCTTTAATTAAAAAGTTACGAACAGGCCCAAGAGCGTGTGGTGAGACAAGTGAATACTAACCTGAAAGACCGGTAAAGGTGGTCTTGTGCGGCAGTTGCGTGGAGCCGAGAGTGTCGGGCGCTGGTATTGGGACTGATCACATAGCCACCTCGAGTGTGCGAGGTTCCAGTTAACTCGATTGTGCTAAGAGAAAGCATGATAATACCGTACCAGTGTGTACGAAAATTGTGCAGAGTGGAATAGTGAATAAATGTACATATTTCTGAATGGGGTACAAGGGAACGACGGACGACGGGAACCAAGAGCCAGGGGAGGCGAAGTTATAACTTCCTTACCATAATGCTCAAGTTCTATAAGTACGCAAGGCCTTGATCTGGCACGAAACACAACATGCTGAGTGCTACTGGTAGCGTCATGTAAAGTGTCTTTTCTGCATTAAAACCATATCGTTATATATTTTTTGTTCTTCATTTCATAATTGCTGTCTCTTGATACATGGCCAGGAACCCTCCTTGAAAACTCACATGGGCATAAACTTTCCTAACTTCACCCATGGGACAGCCCAGCAGACGACAAATGGCGCCCAACTAGAGTGGCTAACAAATTCGCAAATTACTTACCCAAAAAATGAGGGGCAAAATTTCATAATTCTCAAACATTTCTTTGTCCGAAAAACTGTGCAGGGACATGTGCAGTGTGAGTGTGGAAGCAGGTGCACCAGAACTATGTGGGATCACCTTGCCGCATGAGAAAAATTCACATCTAGTCACAAGGTGTCGTGCGCAGATCAACTTTCGTCTCCACACTGCAGGAACAGCATCTCTTCTCCCCTTGCGACGAGCACAGCCAAGCACAAACGAAGACAACGAAATAACTTAGCCAAACAACACCAGTCCACTACACTGCGCGTCCGCATGAACTTCTGTGGGGCAGGAGGCGAGCGGGCACAGGCCCGTCAACCAGAAGTGTGGTGGCGTGTCCATGCCTTGCCATCGATATCCTGACCTGCTATTGGGACCAGACAGCTGCGAGGGTCAAAATGTAAAAATTTAGGACAATTGTGCGAAGTGCTTCTTCCTATGCGGGGAGAGCAGGTCGCTTAAGGAAGGTGCAGGAGCATTCTGCAGCTGTTAGCCGGACAATGGAGCCCCGTTGGGACATTATATTGCAAGGTGGTCGTTGTGTGCGAGGCGGCCAATCGCCATGGCCAGCCAGGAGAAGTAGCTGTGTGTCATGAGTGCATAATTATCAAACACTGTGTATGCACCGAGGTGCGAGAACTCCTTTACTTTTACAACGGATGGTTTGTGTGCAACTGATGTGAACTACAGCCATTGGCAGATACAGAGTGGGGGAGGGCATAGCAGCATGCCCCGCCCCCTGGTCCCTGTGCCACCAATTAGTATTTTTGGCACAATTTAAATATTAATTTTGGAAAAATAATGTCGCCAGTCATTTTTTGCTGCAAGAACTAAAGAGTTTTCCATCTCCTCTACACTCCCGTTTAATATTTATCAGACCAGTCTCCCCAAACTTTCCCAGCATTAAATTAAATTTTGCCAACTATCTAATGACCCAGAAAGTGCCATCGTCTTATCCACGCTTTGATGCACGTCCGTCGCCTGTAATTCGCCTCCGACCCGTGACAAGAAGTGTTATGTCCTGCAAGCTATTAGAGCAGCTAGGTTCTGAGAGCCAGCCTTACGCGAGCGATTTCAGGCACACCCACAGATCGCCTTAACTTACATTTCGGGACGCTTCGGGCCCCAGCCGAGAGTGTTTCCCACTGGCAGCAGCACATTTACCATCCCCCCCCTTACAGGCTTTCCAGAGAACCAGTCCCAGTTCAATGGCCAGTGGTCAACCCCGGCCCAATCTCAAGGACACCTATCGGTCTCCAAACGTATCGCATCTGCCCTTTCGTGGCAGAGTTGCGAGTTATTTCCGCTGGGTGTTTGAACGCCCGATAAATGCCTGCCCCCTGGTGCCTCATGCAACAAACAGTGCCCCGTAGTTTATTTCCAAGCCACCAGAGCACTGCACTAGTCCTTTCCATAAGCCCAATGCTATAGCAGTCGCTTCGTGTGAGTAGACCTCTCCTTGTTTCGGATACCCCTCAATAGGTCGCGCTTACATCGGCCAGTACCACCTACTTCGAGATATCAAAGTCAGTATTTCTGGACCTCTCCCTCGGAAAACTTCGTAACCTTTCGGTCCGAAAGCCTATGTCTCCCCTCCTTCTGTCGAAGGCCATCGGCTACTTTTAATTACGAGTCGCCGCTGCCCTAAAAATACTTAGGCCTATACTTCGCGCCGCGAGAGCAGACGGACCACACCGCATCGTCGACGAGCCGCACATCAAGATTTCATTCCGGTCATTGTTCAAAAATGTAAGCAGCTAGGCAAGGGATGTGGTCCCTACAAATATTAGTAGTTAGTAATTAGTCAATTTGCGTACTTCGTAGAAGTAGTCATGCTTCGTTAATAATACTTCATAATATTTTCTATCTTTTTAAACCATGGAAATGTCCGCGACAACCGCGTGTTCGCGATCTCTGCACCCTTGCTGATGCTAGAAGCCATCTCCCTGTATGGTGAGTTTTTGACAAACTTTATTCCCAGACCATCGCCGTTTTAGTGGGCATTTTATGCCCATTTTGCTAACTGTCTGTGAACCATTTCTGAACATGTTTGTTTCAGACCTGTTCACAGACATGGTCCAAGGGCCGGATGCGGACCTAACAACACCACCCTCGAGTCCTTCCTCCAGCAATCAGGACGACTAAGGCGCCCTGACACCATGTTAACAGCTCAACTTCAGCCAGTGAACGTCAAACCTCCAGTCCTCCAGCTATTTTTATGTCTTCTGTATAAATATACATTATCACGATTTGAAAAGATCGGAACACCAGAAATTTTTTTTTTGAGACTTTAATCGCCCTAAGTGCCAACTCTGGGATTGGTCAGTCTAATCTGTTTATTGTTTCTGATTATATTTTAATTATGTCTAATGAAAATTAATGGTAATTTTCTAATTAGGGCCGGCCCATTCTTTATATAATGTATTTTTAAATCCATGTTAATATAATTTAATAATTTTAATATGTTTGTCTATCAATTTATCAAGTGTTATAATTCTATGTGAAAGTAATTAAAAGTTAAATAAACATAGAGGTACTTATATCTAGACGAAATCATCTGAGTAATTATTTTGCCTTTTGAAACTAAAAGATCCACCAGTTACACAAGTCATCAAGAGAGAGTGAAGTGTAACATCCCTGAATAATTTCGGATTTTCCTAATCATAGTTTTCCATTCTTAATAAATTATTATTTTACTGTAGTGATATAAATAATAGGATGTTTTTGAACAAGAAATCAAATGCACACGACTAACACACAACAATTGTGTTAGTAACAAATTCAATCTAACTAGTTAGACAAATTGTGTGATTTAAATCCGTTGCAAAGTGTACACACGCTAATGCCTGTCGGAGAAAATGAGGTACTACAGCCATCTAGCGGCGGACAAAAGCACCACCTACCAAGAACCACAATGCCAGCGCTCTACTGCCATGGCTATCAAGTCTGTATTATTTACATTGTTAGATCACTGTGGGCTGTGGAAAAATCGTAATATGAAAGTAAATCAGTCGTTTCTCGTAGTTATTAGTTGCAGGTGTTTATTGTTAGTAAAGTATTCTTAAACACGAACAATGGTGAGTACATAATAAGGTAAAGTGCCCAAATCCCGTCCCCGCTCCTAAATCCGTCCCCTACGCTTAGGGATGCAACATCGCTCTGAAAAACATCGATATCACGAACATCGATGTTCAAACGAAAAAGCATCGATGTCAAAAAACATCGTTCTGACAACCGATACATCGATGTTTTAACCGATGTTTTTAAATATCAGGAAAAACATGCAAAAATGATTTAAACTATAGTATGTAGCCAAAAACCATACCTACTACAGGTTCTTGACCACAATATCCACAACCCATTTACAGTCGTGTCTCATGCAGAACAAAAACATGTATTAAAAGCAAAGTCTGCTACCAAAAACTTTAAAATCCGCATGAACTACTTGACCAGCTCTCAGTAAACTTCAAAGAGTTGTGGACAAATTTAAATGACTACAGCTTCACAACTTTAGCAGAAATAAAGGTAAACATTAAAAGGGCATGTCCGTAATTCAAATGTATGTAAAACTGGCCGTCTGTTCGGGGTTTATGTGTGTTAGTGAGGCGGGATGTTAAGCGCGACGCTCGCTGGTGCTTCCAGCGCGGTATAGCCTCTAAGCGCAAGGCTCTGAACTGGCGCGCATTCGTCTCGTCGTCACAGGATAACTGTGAAAGTTGAGCGGTGACCGTAGCATTATATGGCGGAGAAATGAAGATAAAGGTGTACTGCACTGCCCTTAAGTGGTTTCAAGATTCTGTATCGGTTGTTTTATGCCTAAAAATTACTCCGAAAAAAAACATTTAAGCCAATTTTCACTCTACTAAAAACACAGTTTAAAAACTTAATCCGAATTCAAAAGTACCTTTCGGCATTCAGCGAACACTCAAATGCTTTTCGTAAACAGACCCCACTCGGATATCTTGAGTAGTTTTCAAATCACGTTTTTCCTGAAGCTCTCCGCACCGTGTGTGTGTGCCCGGACAGCCTTGTTTTTTATGTTTTTAGTTATCATTTCATGAATATATTGTAAATATTAAAGATCATGAGAGATCCATCTATCCAAAAATTATTGCGATACGTCATCTAGTTTTCAAGAAACTTTTTTATTTTTATTTTTATTTTCGATACTTATAAAACTTACATTTTTAAGTATAAATACATATTGCAAATGCTAAACCATTTTGGTTGGTATCCTTATCATTTTTTCCCCAGTATTTTAAGAAGTCTAAAATCATTTTAAA
Source organism: Bacillus rossius redtenbacheri (assembly GCF_032445375.1). Taxonomy (NCBI): domain Eukaryota; kingdom Metazoa; phylum Arthropoda; class Insecta; order Phasmatodea; family Bacillidae; genus Bacillus; species Bacillus rossius. Next base: position 78,588,013 of record NC_086331.1, read on the forward strand.
AATAACTATTTTTTTACACAATTTATTTTTAATTGAAAAAAAAATAGGGAAAAAGCATGAAGTGTATGTGCAGGTTTAAAATGTTACATTAATTTTATCATTAGGGCTAGCGAGACCGTATCGGTAGATACCAATAGCTTGTATGTACAACAAGCTATGAATTGTCCATAAAGTCTCGCTGCTTTTTCCCTATATTTTTATAAATTTAAAAGAAAATTCTTATTCAAACAAATTTTTTTAACGGTATTTATTTTTTCCAAATGATTTTACACATCTTAGGCCTGTTCCACAATGACACGGAAACGGAACAGACGTAAACGGAGACGAAAACGGAGTATTGTTCCGTTCCGTCCGTATTTTTCTCGTTCTACAATACACGGACCCGTAAGAAATTTTGGCCAATAAGAAAGAGCGAGCGTGACGTAACTGAAAACTTCGAGTATCAATTGAACTACCTGTTAAATCGAAATGTATGGTTGTTAACTTGGTTATGTAGTAAGTGGATTTATTCTTTTTTTGTTTTTGTTTTGCGTTGTGGTAAAGTAGTCCTTCTCCGTCTTGTCATATATGGCAAGTATATTTAACCATGAAAATTAAAAGTTCATCAAAATTCGTCATAATGAAACCCATGTGCACAATTAAAATTTCAAAACAAATCTTGTTTTGTTGTTCACGCATAAAAAAAAAGTAGTCAAGAAATACGGAAACAAACATTAGTCAAAACTAATATCTTAATTAACATGAACGCGCAACTGTAGCTTGACAACTGCAGTGAATAAATAACGTGCTCCTATTGGTCTAACGGAGTAATGTAAACGAAGACTTCAGCACTGCTGAGCATGTCCGTACGGGAAGGTACGGGTCCGTCTCCGTTTGCGTGCTATTGTAGAGGCTCTGTTCCGTGAAATACGTCTTCGTTTCCGTGTTCCGTCTCCGTTTCCGTGTCATTGTGGAACGGGCCTTAAAGTACTGGAAAAAAATTGATACTGAAATCAACCAAATAGTTCAGTATTTACAACATTTGTGATACTTACTTAAAAATGTAGGTTTTTATAGTAAGTATAGACAGTTAAATAAAGTGTATCTTAAAACCTAATGTCGTATCGTAATGTTTTTTATATATTCAATAAATATTCATGAAATTATAGACAAAATATTATAAAAAACTAGGGCAATTTTAATGATGAACGATGTCGATGTTTTTGGACTTTTTCGTCGATTCATCGGCGATGTATCGCTTTTCAAAACATCGATGCTAACATCGATGTTTCATGAACGATACATCGATGTTTTCAAAACATCGATGTATCGTTTGCATCCCTACCTACGCTGCTACGCTATCTTACAAGGAAGGTGCTGCCACCTGTCCCAGAGGCTACGAAACACTTCGGAACGATCCAGTAGAGAGTCGACAACGAGAAAATCCGGACGTTCTGTTCGTCGCCGCCATATATTTGCGTTATAACTTTGAGGCGAAACTTGAACATATTTGTATTTAACTTCACAACCATATTGTGATGCTTCCAGGTATGTTTTATCTTATTGTTTTGTTTATTGCATGTAAAATACAGTCTGAACTTTGTGTAGCAGCTTTCCGGTTACCGTTATTTAAAAAAGTGTGACAGGAATGGCGGCTGTGTTTATGTTTGCGATATTCCTAAATTCGCCCCCCGTGTAAATCCTAAATCCGTCCCGGGGACGGATTTAGGAACCCAACGACTCAGGGATCCTTAAATCCGTCCCCTACATCCATGTTAATTTTAAGTCTAATTTTGGTAGGTAGAAACCTTGCACACATACCTACCTATTTAAAATTGTTTAATAAACAACATTTAATAGCATTGCGCAAAATATCTTGAAGCTATATTTGTACACGCAATAGATTGAAACAGTTTGAACTATAAACGAATGTATTTTGTTCATACGGAAATAAAATTATGTTTTATAATAATATACATAATTAATGTCACACTGATATAAATAACTAGCTTCTAGTGCAATAAAATTAATCAACGATATTGAAATAATGTAATTAATGTTGTTATTGTTTCTGTAACTCCACAGATAGCTCCCCGAAAATCTTGGAACTCTGCTGCCATTGTGACAGCCATCATTGCTGTGAGAAACAAAGATATGGGGTATAAAGCGGCTGCCAAATTATTCAACGTTCCTAGGGCTACCCTGAAGGACTACGTGAAGTCTCCTCATACACCAGAAGAATGTGTAAGTACAAAATTTGGAAGAAAACCTGTTTTTTCTTCAGAGCATGAGAATAGTCTCGTGGAATACTGTCTGGACATGGACCACCATTACTATGGTCTTACTATCTCAGATTTGAGACGAATGGCCTACCAGTTGGCTGTTAAGAACAACCTTCCAAATCCCTTTTCAAGGGAAACAAAGGCTGCTGGTAAAAAGTGGGTCCGACTATTTTTTAAGCGTCATCCTGAACTTACTCTGAGGAGGCCACAGAACCTCTCAATAGCTAGAGCCAAAGGGTTCACTAAAGATAACGTTCACAAGTTCTTTTCACTTCTGAAGGTCGAACTTGAAAGAATTAACTTTGATCCATCGAAAATCTTCAATGTGGACGAAACTGGGATCAGTGTGGTACAGCACAAGGCATCCAGAGTGGTTACCAGTAAGGGACAAAAACAAGTGCACAGACTGTCATCAGCAGAGCGTGGGGCAACAATTACAGTCATAACATGTATGTCAGCTGCCGGCCACTACATCCCCCCTCTTCTAATATTTCCGCAGAAAAGGTGGCAGGTTGAACTGCTCGATGGTGCCCCTCCAGGCTCGATTGGTGGAACCTCAGAATCAGGTTGGGTTACTGGACCTTTGTTCCTGATGTGGTTTGAGCATTTCATATCCATAGTTAAGCCTACAAAAGAGGCGCCTGTAGTGCTCATACTGGATGGGCACTATTCCCACACCAGGAATGTTGATGTCATTGACCGGGCAAGGGAAGTCGGGGTGTCAATTGTTTGCCTCCCACCCCACTCAACAGACAAAATGCAGCCGTTGGATGTGGCGTTCATGTTCCCACTGAAAACTCTGTACGCAAAGGCCATTGAACAATGGTTGGCTAATAACCCCAACAGAATTGTGAGGAAACTCCAAGTTTCCTCTTTGTTTTGTGAAGCCTATCTTCGAGCTGCTACACTCGAAACTGCGGATAATGGGTTCCGAGCTACTGGAATTCATCCATTTAACCCTGATGTCTTTCAAGAGCATCATTTTGCTGCTAAAGCAATGGAGGTTGTGGAGGAATCAGTCAATGATGAAACTGCAATTGGGATTGCACCTACTGGTCCACCCCAAGTGATCAGGCCAAGAGACATCAGAGAGGTTCCTATCATCCAGGCTTCAACATCTGCCAGAGCTGGCACATCTTTCTTGGTTACAGGATCTCCCCACAAGACAGCACTAACAGCCTCCTTGGAGAAACGTAAGAACCGTGAAAAGCGTCAGACAAAAGGACCAGCACCACAAACCAAAAAACAGCTCAACATGGGATCTACATGTCAGCCAGTGCCAGGAGCATCCTCTAAGCTTACAAAACCACGCAGGAAGCAAACAAGGCGATGTGATGTGAGTTCCAGTGACACCGAGGACGAAACACACGTTCCTCTTGTATCGACCGATGATGAAGACAGTTCTGATGAAGGTGATGTGTCATGCCCTATTTGTGGAAAAAACTTTTCGCAGGACAAGCGAGGAGAAAAATGGGTTAAGTGCACCAAATGCTTCCAATGGTGTCATGAAATGTGTTCTTCCTCCACAGGAAACAAAAATTTTGTATGCGATTTCTGTTTGGATGGATAATTTTACATGCCTAACTGTGTGCAAATAGGTATATTTACGTTTATTATGAAAAACTATTATTATTTCACAACATTTTGTATTGTTAATGTGTTAATATAAACATTTGTGGTTTCGGAAGTTATAAATGTAATTTTCCATAGTTAGCTACTGCAAATAACACTTAAATCGAATATGGAATAAGGGGGACGGAATTAGAGCACCACTTTTGAAATCTCTACAAACACATTTTAATGATGTTTATTGTCTCTGTGTCGCAAAAGGTTCATTCCATGCAGTTACGATATCAGCATACATTGCCATTGAGTTGAGTTGTTTACAGGATTTTTTTCTATATTTTTATCCCTAACCACATCGTCACAATTACAAGTTTCCCTTAGGGGGACGATAAATGGGCACCTTACCTTATAGGCCTAATGGTCGAGTTTGAAATGCCTAATTCACAATTTGGTTATTGGTTATACATTAAGATAGTGATTTAACCTGGGAAAGTTTCAAAATTTGTCAGGCTTCGAAACAATTTTTTATGACCGTAACTTTCTCTACTTATTAGCTCTGATTGGCGAATGAAGCACTCTCTTTAGTGGACTGAACCTATGAAAATCAGCTAACTTATTAAAGGACATTTGTGATTTACCTGAAAATAATTACAGTTACTACAAATGCCATTTTCAAGATTTTTTTTTACAACACTATGTGCGAGAAGTAGCAATGCTTTGAATATTATTCTCGTGCATCTTTAGAGACGTGGTATATATGTACAATTGTTTCACGACTGTTCATTAGGTACGAGTTGGAATACCCTGTTGTGGCCAACTCTTGGAGGTCCAGAGGGCAGCCACAGCCCCAGAGAGCCCCGAAAAAACACCATTCGGGACATAAAAATGGAAAGGGGAAGGGGCCCCCGGAGGAACAGCCTGCTCCAAGGCAGGTACAGCCTGCCCTGCAGCACCCCGCCCCCCCTCCCCCCTTCGCACCACGCACGAAGCCAATCCCAGTGGCGCCCCGGGTGAATCACGAGCACGAGGACACTGGAATGCAGATCGAGTCAGCACCTGCAGTGTTGCCAACTGCTCCGCTGCAGCCCAGCTCCACTCGTAATCCAGGTCCCGACCCTAAGGCATTTCTAAAGGTCGTGGGCCAGTCCAAAACATTTATTGAGGACCCAAACCTGTCCCAGGCCCTTGAGCCGATGTGCCAACTCATGGCCATCTGGTGCGACGCGGCCATGTCCCTTGAGGAAAAGATACAAGCCACCATGGGCTTCGTGCAGACACTAGCGGCCAGCTTCAATGCCGCACACACCTAATTTAGGTCCTGTCGCGAACAATAATCCCGTAGACAGTAGTTTAGGTACCATCCTCTACTGGAATGCACGAGGAATTAGAAACAAAATAATCGAGTTTACAGATCATTTACTGAAATATAATATTAAAATCGCGGCCATCAATGAGACTCACCTAATACCAACAGATAGATTAACGATATCAAACTATAATGTTTACAGGCGCGACCGTGCCACCAGAAGCGGAGGGGTGGCCTTAGTGGTCCACAGAAGCATTAGGCACACAGCATTTTATTTACCTGCATTTAATGAATTAGAAACTGTTGCAATAAATATTAAAATCAACAACCAACACATAGTACTTATTTCCATGTATGCACGGCCGGGTAGGTCTCTCACTTTGAATGAGCTGGACATATTATATGACTCAGCTCCTGCATTTTTAGCAGTTGGCGATATTAATGCCAAGCATAAGGATTGGAACTGTCGGAGCAACACAGCCAATGGCTTCTTGTTGCAACGGCATGAGTCTAATAAAAATTATCAAGTTTATGCTCCCTCAGAGCCCACACACGATAGCGGAGCACTAAGGCAAAACCCCGACATACTAGATATCGTTTTCAATAAGAGAGTCCAAACGGGATTCGAACTCAGAGTCGTCCATAAAATGTCGTATGACCACTTCCCAGTACACTTAATATTCGATGACGCGGACACTGACACCAATCCGCCGAGAAAAATCAAAGACTATAAAAAAGCTGACTGGCGAGGCTTTCAGACGCATCTATTAGATAACGTGCCCGCAGCCGATGCTGCCAACCTAGAAACTAAAGAAAGTATTGAAACAGCAGTAACAGAACTCACAGTAAATATACAAACTGCAATAAACTCGTGCATCCCAGAAAAGGAGGTTAAGTTTAAGCAGGGAGAGCTGCCGGCATACATAAGGGACTTAAGAGGCCACTCCAGTGTTTCAGGGTCACTACGCAACCCGCGTTAACCTCATAAGGTTCAATGCTATTTTCATTTTGCTTATAACTTATTAACTAATATAGATTTCTAAATGATGCTTGCTTGATATGTAAGACAACGATGCTCTTATAAAAGCCCCTTTCTTCAAAAACGTGCATAAATTATGGTTTTATTCTAATCTTTACTAATATGCATACGTGTATTGTCTAGGTTTCAACCATAATTTATGCACGTTTTTGAAGAAAGGGGGCTTTGATAAGAGCATTGTTGTCCTACATATCAAGCAAGCATCATTTCGAAATCAATATTAGTTAATCAATTATAAGCAAAATGAAAATTGCATTGAACCTTATGAGGTTAACGCGGGTTGCATAGTGCCCCTGAAACACTGGAGTGGCCTCTTAATATCACAGAAAAGTAGACTAAGGCGCGAACATACTAGGCGTAGACAGCGTGACATTAAAGCGCGTATTAATGAATTACAAAGAATAATTTCCGATGAGATAACTCTGTGGAGGGATAGCCAATGGGAGGCGAAAGTCTCCCAGCTCCAGGTGCAAGATGGTAGCGCCTGGAGTATGACAAAGCGGTTCCTCCACAAGACAGATAAAATTCCTCCATTACAAACCCACACTGGAGTCGCTTATACACCAATAGATAAAGCACAGGCATTCGCGGACACATTAGAAGAAGCATTTAAACCTAATATCGAGCCCTGCGACCCAATATTTAATGCAATGATATATAGGGAATTAAGAATAAAACTAAATCAGCCTATAACTTTAGAGCCTTATCTAACTCAATCGCAGGAAGTTAAGCAGGCTATTAAACGTATGAAACCGCTTAAAGCTCCGGGAATAGATGGCATACAGGCAGTTGTCCTTAAGAAACTGCCTGATGAAATTCTAGAGTACTTAGCTGAATTAATAAATGCCATGTTTAAATTGCAATATTTCCCTTCACAGTGGAAACAAGCCAACGTAATGGTATTTCATAAGCCTGGTAAATATAAAACAATGCCACAAAACTATCGGCCAATTAGCTTACTAAGTATAATGTCAAAGGTAGCCGAGTACATAATTTTGCAACGACTCAATACTCATATTAAAGATCGCAACATATTGCCGAATGAACAATTCGGATTTCGCAGCGCGCATTCCACTACGCAACAACTAGTACGCATGACGGAAGAAATAGTAACAGTGTTTACATGGAACAGTTATAATGTAGCAACGTTTCTAGATGTAGAGAAAGCTTTTGATAGCGTCTTCCACACAGCCTTAATCTATAAACTATACCAAGCCGATTTCCCCGACTGCTATATAAAATTATTAGCCTCGTATTTAGCCAATCGCTCGTTCAGAGTCACTACAGAGGGGGCACTGTCAGACGAGAAACGAATCAGAGCAGGCGTTCCGCAAGGTAGCATACTGGGACCCGTTTTATTTAACATTTACATACACGACATGCCTAAACCTGAACATCGCCTAGTACAGTTTGGCCTATACGCCGCCGATACAGTATTGTTTAGTAGGTCACGCAACTTAAATCTTGCAACGGAAAGGCTTCAAACTGCGTCAAACTCACTAGAAAATTGGTGTACGAAATGGTGAATTAAAGTTAATCCTACAAGTCCGAAGCCATTGTTTTTACGCGGAAACATCTCCCGCCACTAGAAAATAGGCCGCAATTAACGCTATTCAATGCAGAAATACCGCACAAAAACGTAGTAAAATATTTAGGCGTACATATGGATCGTAAATTACTATGGCGCGACCATATAGAAGCAAAAAGAAAGGCGGCATTCACGAGATTAATGACACTATCCAGTCATGAGTCGACGACGAGGTAGCTCAGTTAAAAACGGATTAACCATATATAACGCGCTAATTAAACCCATTATTACCTATGCGGCACCAGTGTGGGCAACAGCAGCAGAATCCCATCTGAAAAAGCTACAGAGAATACAGAACAAGAGCATTCGTATCGCGACTGAAGCACCTGTGTATTGTCCCGTCAGGGCCATGCATAGGGAGCCAAAACTCGAATTATTAAAGGATTATTATGTTAGGACTACTCAGAAATTCTATGATAAATGTAAATTAAGTGAAAATCCGTTTATTTCCTCCCTTGGCGACAAAGATCCGGATTTGCATCGGAAATACAAAATGCCGGTTTCAATCCTGGCTCACAGGCTCCCGTAGCTGCGCTGTGGTTGGCCGACTCGTCCGGCCAATGAAAATACTCCTCGCGAATTACAATGTAACTTCAAGTTAATTTATACTTAATTACAATAATAAATAGTTAGGCTACCAAACGTAGCGACAAAGAGTGTCGTACTGCATTGAATCTGCCCTCTGCCCTCGCATTCAGTGAAAGTAAACACCGATCGAGCTGGGGATGCCGATACGAGTGGCATGTTGCTTGCTGCCGGGCATGGTAGGCCTGTGGTGCGTCGCGACGATATAATTTAAAATTAGTGGTAGAAGTCGTGTCCTGTGATACGTGTTTGCCCGGAGTGTCAGTGCAAATAAACACCGATCGAGCTGGGGATGCCGATACGAAAGGCATGCTGCTTTCCGATGGGTAGCACTGCTGCAGGGCATGGCTACTTAAAATTTTGAATATTTAAAACAATAATACGAGTGCTCTGTTCCCATTCGTCTGTGACTTTATATGTTGGCAGTTCTACCACTCTATTTGAGTGCGTAGATATTAAGATATTAAATAAAGTAACATAATATATTAGGCTAAGAGAGAAAAATTAAAAATAATAAAAACAAAAACAAAAAATCAAATAAAATACCAAAAATATAATAGTTTAATTCATATTAAGTTATTAGCTTTAAAATATCTTAAATAATGTAGCCTACGATCCGCACTAGCAGAGCGTACACATGGTGAAATATGCTCTGTTTGTGTATGTTTAGTAAGTAAGGTGTTCTAATTTTCTTATTTTAGTTTTGGTGCTACTGGAGGTGGAGTGGGTGGCCCGGTGTGGCCAGCCACCACCAGGGGCGCTTGCGTCCCTGGTCAGAAGATCCATAACTGCAGAACAACAAACAATGCGGACATTAAGTCCAAGCGCCCAAACCCCGCATGGTAGACTCTTTCTGCTCCGACCATCTCTTCTTCCTGAACCATCCTTATTTCTCCCGTATTTAACCTGCCTGAAATTAATGCATGAAATTTGGCATCCCGCATGAAAGTGCCCAGGGTTTTCCCTGTGTCTATGCAGGTTTTACCTGGGCCCAACTTATCTAGTAGTTTAGTCTAGAGTTAAGAGTGAGGAGAGTTAGTCATGGCGCCAATCGCTGCCATGGCTGGCCAATCACCTCCTAGCACACGATGCATGCGACCCTCTCCCTGCATGGCTAATCCCAGCATGACTAAGGCATATAGGCTTCGGCCTGAGATGCACTTAGGTCCCTCCCTAACCCGGACCCCTCCCAAATACACTTAGTTTTAGTTAGGTTAGGAAAAAATATTGACTGTTCATTACCAACACACTAAATTGTGGTTAATTACAACAAAAATAATTTTATTTTATTATGCGAATTCCAATATTTGGTAAAATATTGTTACATACGGAAATCAAACACGACATCCATACATAAATTATAAATCCGAAAGTGTGTTTGTTGGTTTATTGGTTTGTGTGTCCGTCTGTCATGCTTCAGCGGAGTGACCGATCGACCTGATTTATGGTATGCAGACTGTTTAGAGGCCTGAGAACAACATATACTAATTTTTATCCCGGAAAAATGCATGGTTCCTGTGGGATGGATCTGGAGAGTAATTGTATAATTACCTCTTCATGCTGAATGGCTGAAATCTCACTTATGGCAAAATGTAAAAAAAATGAGCTTATCCAAAACATTGCATGTCCACCTACACAACGATACAAGCGCAGGTCTATATGCGAAATGTTGTTACGAATTGGTTATGGGTGGCTACAACTTGACAGCGAATGTTTTGTTAACCTGACAAATAATTTTTGCAATCTGGTGATTGGTGTTGCTAAACTCATCAGCAAAGTGAAGCAAGCCTGACTACTTGACTCAAGCTTGCTCATCTCCACGCATACAGATTGATGTAAGCTTGATATTGCTTTCACAAGCTTGATTCAAGGTTGCCACGAAAATTTATTTGTTTAGCCTCATTAAGCTTATTGAAATATTGAGAATCAAGTATATTTGGTAATTATCAAAGTTAATATTAAATTATGCTGGATGTGACAAGCTTACACAAGTCTAACTTAATGTCACTTTTAAAGTCTTATGCACGACAAAATGCTATTTGGGATCTTGGTTTTAAATATAACATTTGTAAGCTTAAAAATTTGTAATCAATAAATAATCAGGAAAATTTAAGTGCACCTAATTTAAGACTTGATTTTATTTCCTTGCTTGGTTTTACAGGTAAGTGAGGAAAGACTAGGATCGGAGAAGAAATTGAGGAAAAAAATAAATTCATTTTTCTTGCCAGCACTTCCTAAGTCTTCTGTTGCAGATTAGATTCATCAGTACCATCTTATTTAGTGACAGTACCTCTTGAGCCATCATCATATTCTGAGGTGGATTTACCAGTTCCATAAGGAGTGAATGTTTTAAAAGATGACCCTACTTCTTCTGGGATTATTTCAAACTATCTTCCAAAATGTTCGATGGAACTGACACCAATAGTGGCAGATGATTTCACAGATGCCTGTAGACTCTTCATGGCAGACCCAACTTTAGTGAATTTTGAAAGTTCTTCAGTTCCAGATCCTGGATCTTCAACCTGTGAAAAAATATTAAAGCTGATACATTTTTATCAGAAACAGCTGTAAATGACATTGGAATTTTCATTAGGAAAATGATAGATGACATTCAAAAGAGTGAACTATTAGAGAATCCTTGGCAGGCTCCTCCAAATTACAAGTTTCCACATTCAATACACACCAAGAATGGTAAAGAGGTGAGAATATTTCTGGGCCACAATCACCTTAATAAATATAACTGGTTAGTTTTCTCTCCATCCAAACAAGGACTTTATTGCAAGTAACTGACCATTATTTACTGTAGGAAATGTTGCAAGAGGTCAAATAACAGTATAACTGCAAAAACTAGTTACGAAACCTTTAACAACTTTTCCTAAGTTGCTAGGTCATAAAGGTGATTTAGAGGAACATAATAATATTAGATATCACAAGGCAGCTGTGCAAGATGGTAATTTTTTTCTCAAATGCTATCATTCTACTGAAAACAAAATTCTCAATAATGTGAACAAGCAGCTCCTACAATAAATCCAAGATAACAGGCTGAAACTGAAGCACATTGTGGAGTCCATTATTTTCTTAGGACGACAGAATATTCCATTTCGTGGACATCTGGATGATGGTCAGCTCATGCTGTCAGTCAGAGACACATAAAAACATTTGCAATGAAGGTAATTTCAGAGAGCTCTTATGTTTTAGAGTATCTGCAGGAAATAAAATGCTTGAAAATCATTTTAAACCACTTCCTCCAGAGCTACATATATTAGCAAGACCACACAAAATCAGCTGTTTGTCATTTGTGGTGTGCCATTGCAGAATTCAGCTCGGCGTACACTCGTTTTTGCTTAACTCTTTGTGTGTTGTTTTTTTTTGTTTCGGCAAACTGAACGCTGGTTTATTTTTTTTAAAGAATTTCTGTTATGGGGGTAATTTATTTGTAATTTTGTCTTTAAGTGAAGGTATGTTTTGTTCTAACCATTTGTATTGTATTTTATTATCACATAATTATTATCCAATTTAAGTGCATCAAGAATCAAAGAAAAAAACTCTGAACAAATTTAATTATTTTAAAGTTTAATTAATTATTATATTTTCGTCAAGGCAGTGTGCTATTCAGTTTTCGGAACTATTCTTTAAATTGTGCATTTGTAACTATGTTTGGATAACTGTGTTATGCCATCTATGGTGACTTCCTTCTTCTTGGCGACCATCATGTGAAAAACTGTATTAATTTTCTGCTCTTAATTTATCCACCGCATCCATGCGGTAGTTTCAAGTTTGGGTAGCCGCCAATTGGCGGCCCACGAGTCATGGATCAGGAGTGCTTCCCTATGCCGGCCATGCTATGAACAACAACTTGTAACCTTTGTTTGGAGTAGAGGATGTTCTCCTCTCTTTTCTGACGGCTACGGGATTCACTCACTCATGAATTCAGGAAAGTGATTCTTCGTTTTCATACTTCGCATGAAGCATGTGTTCGGCAATAAATGTGGACAACCTACCTAAATTCATTTTATAAATTTTTCATCGTTTGTTTTTATTTTTTTTTTGCTAACATAAATTTATGAATTAAAGTAACGTTAATAATTTATTTAATGTTTTGGGGCCCCATTTTTTTTTAAATTTAAGTAACAAATGTAACAAGTAACAAATGTAACTCATGATATTCTATTTATTATTTATGAAGATTTATAAATAACTAAGTAATACTGTAATACTCATAAAGTTTGTTTTTAATATCAAATATAAATGATGGTCTGAAAATGAGTTAGTTTCTATTTTTAAATATTACCCCCAAGTTAACCTAAAAGAAAATATTTCTTACTATTTTGTGAGCTGGTTGTTCAGTCGGCCTACCTTTGTGCCTAACTATTTTTTCAACCTTGAGGTAAGACACCATTGAGCCTAAGGTTCAGGGAAACTTCCACTGCGAGCCTTTCTCGGAATGGTCAAACCTAACCAGGCTGGGAAAGGTTGGTAGAAAGTTTGGTAGCAGAGGCTGGTGGTTCTGGTGTTTTATCTTTAGGTGTTGTGTTGTGCATGTGTTGCTCTCTTGGAACTTTGCATGGCTTGGGGGTGACAGCAGTTTGGTAGTTCTTTTGGTGTTTTGTATTAATTTTTTTGTTCGTTATGGCTACTTTGATTCCCGAGTTTCTCCTTAAAGATGAATTGGCATTTGAATGTCAATTGCGTGGTGTTACCTGTGAGGACACCACTGCTGCAGTTTTGCGCAAAAGATTGCGCACGGCACTTCAGAGTAATTTGACTGTTGATTGTGACAAGTTGGTCAATTTGAATCCCAATGATGAATTTAATCTGTGTGCCAGTAAAATTTTGGTACTGCAGGAATTAGTGTCAAACTTGGATGATGAAAACTTCGTAAGCACCTTAACTCGTGTCAAAAACCGTTTGGCCCACTTAAACAGACGTGTCCAGTGCCTTTTGGACTTTCATTCCCCTAAGTTGTCAGAGGTGCAGATTGCATCATTAGAAACTATACTGATTGAGATTCAAAAGTTAGGTGATATCATCAATAAATCTGAAACTGAGTTTTCTCTTTTGTGTGACCTAACCCCTGTGTCATCTATTGCACAAGTGTGTGACCAACTTGGTAGGTTGGCACTACCTACTTCCTTGCCTCAAATTCCAGATATTCCTCCTGTTCCAGGTCCTTCCAAACAGGATGTTGAACCTGTTTGTAGTATGACAGGTAACCTTGTCACGTTACCTAACCTAACCTATGTTTCTGCTAAACAGCCCGCTAGTGCTAACGCACACGTTGTTTTCAGTGGTGTACCAAGTACACATCAAGCAACAGTGCTGAGTAATAAAGTTTCATTTTCCAATGTGTTTGGAAAGTTAACCCACCCTTTAGAAAAAATGTTAAAGGATTTCCCAGCTACCGATGGTCTGCATATACCTAAGTTTCTCCATTTTCTTCAGCTCATTGTGAAGCTACGTCAAAGCAACTCCTTACATGAAGCTCAGTTGCTAGAGATTATTTACCCTTTTACCTTAGGTCCTTTGGCAGAGCGAACAAATTTGGCCATTTCTCAAAATCTTACCTTTGACAAGTACCATGAAGATATCCTGAGTTTTTTTATTCCCTCTAGGTTATTAACTCAGCTTCAGCTGAGCCATTTCAATCGATTACAAAAACCAGGTGAACCTCTTGCAGTTTATGTAAACGAAGTGAAGGAGGCAGCTGCAATTTTTCGTTTACAAGTCTCAGAGCAGGAAGTGATAAATACCATTTTAGATGGTTTGTCTCCTGAAGAGCGATCTAGACTTGTCTTTCTGTCTAAACCCTCTTCCTTTTCTGAACTTGATAGGATGTGCATCCATTCCCAGAATGTCAGATTTGCGGACTACCATCGCAATACACATTTTCCTCAGTCCTCAAGTTTCAAGCAATCCAAGATCCTTGCTGGTTCATTTAGTGCTACACAATCTGATCGTGTTTATGTCAACAGTACTGCTAGTGGACAAAAGCAGTATAAAATGCCTGCAAATCAGGTGAGCTCAGACCAGAAGCCGGTCTGTTATTTTTGCAAAAACCCTGGACATAAAATTAAAGAATGTAGGAAGTTGCAACAAAAAAAACGCTCAGAGCAGGGACGCGAGGTGAGCCGCTTATCCTGCAAACCTAGCCTAAATAATGCGCAATATAACGCTCACCTGTTTCGACAAACCAAATCAGCTCTTTCTTTTCAAAAATACTTTGGAAGTAAAAATAAGCCATACCCTGTCTCTAACATAAATTCTCCTAATTTGGTGGGGATAAATCCAGTTCCAGTCCCTCGGATTGTAGTCACCTTTGGCACTTTTGAAGTGCAGGCTCTTGTAGATTCAGGTTCCACACGTTCTATTATGTCACATGGTTTGTTTTTAAGGTTGAAAGAGGCAAAACTAGTTAAATCTGTTGAGAAAGGTCACTTTAAATGTTATACCGCCTCAAATGATGTGTTACCGATAGTTTGTTGTGCTATCATTAAGCTGAAAATTGCAAATTTTACATGGAAGTTCCCTTGTTTAGTCTCTAATGATATTGGTTTAGATTTTATCCTTGGAGCAGACTTCATGTCTAAGTCTGGGCTTATTCTCGACATGAAGAAAAAAATATTTCCTTTAAATTTCAAAAAAATCTCAAGATATGTTTTACAGATAGTAATCAGAGTCAGGATAATCTTGCCGTAATCAGTGTTGTCCAAAACGGTAGTAATACTTGTGATCCTTTGAGCCATTTAAATGATGAACAGCATCAAGCACTTAAAAGTTTATGTGAACAGTTTCCCCAAGGTTTTAACTTCAGATTTAGGCCTTACTAAACTTCTGGAATATGAAATAAAACTCCATGATAAAAGCTATGTTAAAAGTCATCCTTATCGTCTGGCACCTCCCCAAATGGATATCTTAAGAAATGAGGTACAACAACTTTTAGACAAAGGAGTCATTGAGCAATCTACCTCACAATATGCTAGTCCTGCTTTCTTGGTCCCGAAAACCAATGGTAAACAAAGAATGGTTGTGGATTTTCGTCGTGTTAATCAGAAAATTGAGATTGAGTCAGTGCCTTTGCCAGATTTACATTCAGCATTTCATTGGTTTTCTAAAGCAAAATATTTTACTACCATTGCTTAAATTCAGCGTATCATCAAATTCCTCTAAAAAATGAGTCTAAGCCAATCACAAGTTTCTGTGTACCATGGAACCTTTATCAGTTTACACGTGTAACTTTTGGTCTCGCCACGGGTGCACAAGTTCTCACACGTTTATTAGATCAAATTTTCCATGATGTAAAATTTAAGTTTGTGTACAACTATTTGGACGACCTGGTTGTGTATTCAGAAAATTTCGAAGAGCATCTTCAGCATCTCAAAGAAGTCTTGTCTCGCCTTGAAAAGGCTGGTTTAACAGTGAATCCGCAAAAGGTTAAATTTGCCGTTCATGAAATCTCATTTCTTGGCCACAATATTTCATCTAAAGGCATATCTATTGATCCGGAGCGCACTAGAGCTATCAGAGAATTTCCTCCACCACAGGATGTTAAGGGCATAGCCCGATTTATTGGCATGATTCAGTTTTTTGGCAAGTTCATTCCAAATTTAGCTGAAAAGGCATTTCCCCTTAACAGTTTACGAAAGAAAAATGTTAAGTTCGAATGGGGAAAGGAATAGCAAAAGGCTTTTGAATCTTTAAAAAATGACATTATAAGTCCACCAATTCTTCGTATGGCAGATTTCTCAAAACCTTTCATCTTACAAACCGACGCTTCAGGTTCAGCAGTAGGAGCAGTCTTGGCGCAAGAATTTGATGGTTGTCGCCAACCTATTGCATTTGCATCCCGGACTCTCACTCAACAGGAAAAGAAGTCTACGATTTATGAACTTGAATGTTTAGCTGTTGTTTTTGGTATCGACAAATTTAGGCCTTATTTAGAGCATGCAGAGTTTTTGTTGGAAACTGATAATCAGGCTTTGTCTTGGCTTTTGGCTCATCCCCGACAGTTAAGTAAAATTGGTCGTTGGGTCATGAGAATATCCTCTTTAAAATTCAAGGTGCAGCATATCCGAGGAACGCAAAATGTTGTGGCAGATGCCCTTTCACGTATGTTTGATACAAACCAATCCAACAAACCTTCAAGCGAAAACTTTTGTAAAGTCCTCGTGACTGATTTTCCATTGGCATTCAAAAACATTCAGTCTTACCAGGAAGAAGATGAGGAATTGAGTAATATTGTTAAAAAAATTAAATCTGGAATTCCACAGAAACCTTATTTTTTATCTAAAGACATCCTTTATTCTAAAATTCGCCATAATCAGAAACGTATTGTGCTACCTAAAGTCTTGAAACCTGTGGTGTTTGAATACTTTCATTCTTCACCTATTGGAGCCCACCTTGGTATTTACAAAACTATCGAATCTATAAGAAAGCATTTTGTCTGGAAAGGTATGCATGGTGAAATTTCCAACAGAGTTAAGCAATGTCGTCTTTGTGCCCTCAGCAAACCTGCTCAAAACACACAATTGGGATTCTTGTCGTCTGAAGTATCTGAGAAACCTATGGAAAAATTATTCATTGACTTTGTAGGTCCATTGCCCAGAAGTAAAAATGGAAACAATATGTTATTGGTCTGTGTTGATGCTTTTTCAAAATTTGTTTGGCTCATTCCCTTAAGAAAGGCAGATGCACCATCTACAATTCGAGCTCTTCAGACTCGTATTTTCCGAAACTTTGGCGTTCCGACATCTATCGTCTCTGATAATGGTAGCCAATTCACTTCTAAATTATTTAAGAGCATGTGTTTCACCCATGGCATACACCATATTACCTTGTCACCCTACTACCCTCCACCTTCCCATGCGGAAAGGTTCAATCGTAACCTCCGATCAGCCGCTTTCCATGCGCAAGATCAGTGTAGTTGGGACAAAAATTTAGTTTGGCTTCAAATGGCATTCAATTACGCCCGCCATGAATCTCACAAAACTACACCGTTCAATTTAATGTTCACTTTTGCTCCAAACAACCCATTATCTAATCTTTGGTGTCTAAGGGCGGTATTCCAAGACGTTTCAGTAAGGTAGCGAATATGCACTGCCTTGTTGGGCAACTGCCATACCCTAACTCTCGGGTCATATTCCAAAACGTGTCCTAACTGAACCCCTGTAAGGTATCAGATCGGCAGCCGTTTTAATAAACGAGGACTTATGCGAGGCTATAAACAGTTGTACTTCGTGGAATCCATCGTAATTTTAGCTTATTTTTTAAAACTATGGAATTATAATGTGAAATAAAATATTTAATTTTGGTTGTACAAGAATAAACGATGAATTTTTGGCCGTATTTATGTTTGCTGTTTTTTAAGATATTAGGGGGGGAAATTGTAATCGTAAAAGTTCCGTTAAAGTTCATTAAAAAGGAAAAAATATATATACAGTTATGGATCAAATCGGCAACAGATAGGACACCAAAATCAGTGCCCTAAAAATAAGGGACTGGCCATGTCCTATCGTGCACTTGGAATATCGTTAGGGTACAGGTATTGCATATTCAACACCTAAACCCTTATTTTTGTGTCTTGGAATACGGCCCTAAAAGAGTTATTGCCAGAAAACCCTAAAAATATTAAGGAAGTTTGGGCCTCTGCCCTTAAAAATCTCAAACGGTCTCACGAAAGGAGCCGCTTAAAATATAATAAGAATAGAATAGACAATCCTTTTCGACGAGGTGATCTAGTTCTTTGCAAGGCTCATCCCACAAGCAAAGCAGTGGATAAAAAAATGGCAAAATTGTCATTTCGTTGGTCAGGTCCTTTTCAAATCCAACGCTTTCTCACGCCAGTCACAGTAAGCCTAGTTAACCCTGACTCAGGAGCATATGTGACTAGAGAACACATTTCACATTTAAAGAGATGTTATTCCCCACCTCCAGTTTGAGTAGACATTGTTTAGGTGCTGCAGAACCTAACCTTGTGCTCACTGTTGGTTTGCATTTCATTCGGGTCTGTGACTCAGTTGATCGTGGTCTGATCACCCACCGATCCTAGTCTTGACAACCCAGGAAACTTTAATTTACATGTTATAGGCCTATAATATTCACTTTGTTAGTTAATAAAGTAACAAGAAGAGATAAGTAAAAAACCCATGGTACTAATTTTAAGTCGGTTGCAACCTTTGATATATTTGTTATGTAGTTTAAGAGAATAAAGTTTTTTTTGGTTAATTTTTTTTTTAATGGTATAAGGGTAATGAATTTGGTTTGATAGTAGATGTTATGTTAAGTAATTTTTTTGTGTCATCTATTTACCACCTTGGTCCCTTTTGGTTTTATGTTCCAGTGTCCCTGTGTTTCTTTCCTGTCTGACTCACAACGTTGTGCTTCTGCGCCATGATTGGGCGGTTGTGCATTCTCACATGTATCCACGCCTTGGTTGCCAACATCACGGTAAAACAATTACAATCTGGTGTTCTGTTTGAGAAAGGTCAAGAGCTACATTTTTCGGATAGTTACTATTCTGTTGTGTTGAGTTTTGATCTACTTAATTTACACGATGAAAGTGCACAGTTGGAAACAACATTGAATCAAGTTCTTCTACTGAATAACGAACAGTCTTCCAAAAAATCTTCTATGAATCAAGATTTTGCTTTTGTCATTCCGCAGCTCAGGGAGAACTTTTTAACATACAAAACAGAAATTTTAGCATTAACTTCACTTTTGCCCCGAAGGGACACACGCGAAAGACGTGGTTTATTTAATTTTGGAGGTACAGTGCTCAAAACAGTTTTTGGAACTCTAGATAATAATGACTTAGTGATGTTAGAAAAACGTTTAAAATCAGTAACAGCAAATCAAGAAGATATTGCTACCAGTGTTTTCCACCATATGATTGTTGTCAAGGATTTGGAAGAGAGAGTGCTTAATAATACTAAACTCATTAAAAATTTAGCAGTACATTATTTGGACAGCTACAATGAATTTTTTAAGTTGTTTAACAGCACCGTTCATGAAGTTTGGGATAAGATGATGATGATAAGTCTCAGAATTGATTTAAATACCCTTCTGTTTAGAGTCAGTGAAACCCTCTCGAGCGCACGACTTGAGCTGTGTGACTTACGTCTAGCCATTGAAAATAGTGTGCATGGAAAGTTAAGCTCAACCTTAGTAGTACCCAATGTTTTCCTTCAGCTATTAGATAAGATTCAGCACTTGATTTCTTTGCCATTGTATATGTTGGCCCCAGTTTCTATTGAAAATCTTCACTTATTTTATGGTCTTTGTCATGTTCAAGCGGTGATCTATAATCATTCTTTGGAAGTTATTGTTAATGTACCCTTGGCTACTAAAGACAGCAGCTTTGAATTCTATAATGTTTTTAGTTTTCCCTTTTTCTTTTCTAAATTACATCATTATATACTTCTTAAAGTTCATGATATTTTACTGGTTAGTCCTGATAGGAAACTTTTCGCACCAATTAACTCTAAGTTACTTGCTGACTGTAAGGAACATGGTATCATCCTGTGCCCTCCTACTTTTCCGTTTTTTGATTCCCACATGGATAACTGTGAATTTAATCTTTTCCTCGGCAGATCGTTTATGGAATTTTGTGATAAGTCCATTGTCCCGTTGGACCTTCCCTTTTTTCAAAAAACTAACTCCTTATGGATCTTCACTACCAACCACTCTATTGATGTTACGTTTCTGTGTAGAACTTCTACCATGTCTTTTGAGCCTTTCACCATGTCCATAATGGGCAGTGGTTATATCAGCAATGCTTCACACTGTGATATTGTAAGTCCGTTCTTTCGAACCCTTGGATCTGTTAGCTCATCCCTACATTTGAATTTATCACTACCTTATGTACACGTTCCAAAATTTAACTTTAATTTAAGTCACTTAAGTTTTCCCATTTTGCCTAACCTAACATTAAATACCTCCTTGGTTAAGGACATAAATAATTTGCTCATTTCTCAACCCAGTGGTGTTTCTTTTAAAGATGTTGCTAACCTATTGCGTCCTCACACGGTTGTTGAGTCATCGTCCTATATAAGTTCTATTGCTATAGCCTTTTCTTGCCTAGTTTTGGTAGGTTTTTTTATTCTCAGTTTGTTCATTTGGTGGAAATTGCGGACCAATGCGACTACCCCACCTAATACTACTCCAACCATTCCTTCAGGTACTATCCTCATTCCCCTAGCTTCATCCTCCTCGGTGGAATAAATTTTTGCTGTGTGTATGTAATTTTGTTTTGTTTTAATTGTTAGGTACTTAGTAATGTTTTGGAGATTTTAGTGATTGTTGTCACCCACCTGCTATGTTGTGGTTTGAGGGAGGGAGTGTGTGCCATTGCAGCATTCAGCTGGGCGTACACTCGTTTTTGCTTAACTCTTTGTGTGTTGATTTTTTTGTTTCGGCAAACTGAACGCTGGTTTATTTTTTTTAGAATTTCTGTTATGGGGGTAATTTATTTGTAATTTTGTCTTTAAGTGAAGGTATGTTTTGTTCTAACCATTTGTATTGTATTTTATTATCACATAATTATTATCCAATTTAAGTGCATCAAGAATCAAAGAAAAGAACTCTGAACAAATTTAATTATTTTAAAGTTTAATTAATTATTATATTTTCGTCAAGGCAGTGTGCTATTCAGTTTTCGGAACTATTCTTTAAATTGTGCATTTGTAACTATGTTTGGCTAACTGTGTTATGCCATCTATGGTCACTTCCTTCTTCTTGGCGACCATCATGTGAAAAACTGTATTAATTTTCTGCTCTTAATTTATCCACCGCATCCATGCGGTAGTTTCAAGTTTGGGTAGCCGCCAATTGGCGGCCCACGAGTCATGGATCAGGAGTGCTTCCCTATGCCGGCCATGCTATGAACAACAACTTGTAACCTTTGTTTGGAGTAGAGGATGTTCTCCTCTCTTTTCTGACGGCTACGGGATTCACTCACTCATGAATTCAGGAAAGTGATTCTTCGTTTTCATACTTCGCATGAAGCATGTGTTCGGCAATAAATGTGGACAACCTACCTAAATTCATTTTATAAATTTTTCATCGTTTGTTTTTATTTTTTTTTGCTAACATAAATTTATGAATTAAAGTAACGTTAATAATTTATTTAATGTTTTGGGGCCCCATTTTTTTTTTTTTAAATTTAAGTAACAAATGTAACAAGTAACAAATGTAACTCATGATATTCTATTTATTGTTTATGAAGATTTATAAATAACTAAGTAATACTGTAATACTCATAAAGTTTGTTTTTAATATCAAATATAAATGATGGTCTGAAAATGAGTTAGTTTCTATTTTTAAATATTACCCCCAAGTTAACCTAAAAGAAAATATTTCTTACTATTTTGTGAGCTGGTTGTTCAGTCGGCCTACCTTTGTGCCTAACTATTTTTTCAACCTTGAGGTAAGACACCATTGAGCCTAAGGTTCAGGGCAACTTCCACTGCTAGCCTTTCTCGGAATGGTCAAACCTAACCAGGCTGGGAAAGGTTGGTAGAGTGGTAAAGAGAGTTCTAGTCAAGTTTTGACAAACATATTGCAGGCAGGAATTTGTTTAATTATATTTGACGAAACTATAGACTTATCACACAAATCACAGATTAGTCTGGTTCTGTGGTATGTACACAAGGATGAGTTAAGAGAAGACTTTATGGGTTTTGTAGATGCTTTCCACGATCTTGAAAGAGTGCAAGTTGGAGATAGTGGAGACTTATGCAGCGAAAGTAAAACAGTAGAAGATAAATCATTTTAAAAAACACAAAGATAAACACAGATCACTGACAATAAAGAGCTTTCCCTCACAGGAAAAGATTTGGGAGGCATAGTCCTGCGGCATTTGAAAAGTATGGGTCTTCCTCTACAGCAGTGTGTGGGTATTGGCACAGATGGATGCTCAATAATGCTATCAGAAACACGAGGGGCAGTTGCTGAAATACAGAAAGAAGCTACAAATACTTTAAGGACCCCGTGCTTTAACCATGCTCTCAACAACTTTATTTCAAAATGTAGTGAGGTGCCTGCCATTAGGGATTCGATTGGAACTATGAAAGAAACAATTTCGTTCTTTTCTTTTTCTGGAAAAAGAAACATTGTCATTCTGAGGACGTTAGGGGGTCAGTTAGCCAGTCTTTGTGAAACAAGATGGGTGGAACATCATGACGGTGTAATCCAGTTCTCTGTGGTTCTGCCTTAAATTATATCTGCATTGGATGCCATTTGTGAACGGCGTAACCCTGCTACTGCTGGAAAAGCATATGCACTCTCAACAGCACTTTGTGATCGCCAGTTCATAATATCTATTTTTTCTCTGAGCGACACTCTATCCATTACACTTCTACTCTGCAGGCTGCTGCATCAATCGATCTGGTTGGTGCTTCAGAAGCAATTTCAAACACAATCAGTATTTTGACATCTCGTAGAGAAGAAGTAGAACATCATTTCCATCAAGTGTGGTCTAGAATTGAGACTTGTAAATAATCTGGACACAAAAATCATTCTTCCCCATTTTTGTGGTCGCCAGAATAATCTCACAAATTGCCAGACAGAATATACACGTAAAGAAACTTATTTTAGGCTTCCTATATATGTGCTATTATTGGACTAAATTCTAAATAATCTACAAGGGAGATTTTCACCTGCTACCCTTGATGTTTTTCATTTATCCTTCCTGACACCAAGTGCAATTAACAGTCAAGTGAAGACCGAATTCAACAACAGAAATATTGGTGATATTATTAATATATTTCTACCTTTTATGGAGGTTGATAAGGAAGCTGCACCTATCCTTCTTAGGGGCGAATATTTTCTTTGGAAGAAGAAATGGAGTGAGGATCCTGAATCGACAGAGTTTCCACAGAATACGGTAAAAGCTTTTAGTGCCTGTGACAAGGATGTGTATTCCCTGATTCATAAGTTGCTTCACATCCTTGCTACTCTCCCAATCAACAATGCCAGTTATCAGAGGAGTTTTTCAGCCCTTCAAAGACTGGAAACTTGGCTAGTAGTATAGGTTGGCCGGTCCGGGCACAGGCTTCAGGCTGTGGTGCCTGTGGTGCCGACTGCCATCTTGGATGTGATGTCACGGCGGCCATCTTGGATGACCCTGACTTTGACCTTGACCTTTGACCTTCAAAAATTGTAAAAATTGTCCAACATTCGCCAAAAATCACCAAAATTTCCATTTAAAACAAAACTGATCCTTAAAGTTTTGGCAATTGACTACTGCTCTTTTATTGACAATTGTCTCAGGTGAAGCAATAAATGAGGATGTCTGATCGTATGGAAGCAAACAAGCAGTTGTTTCTTTTCCTATGCACATAATTTTATGACTATCCAGACTGTTACAATGCTAAAAAACCTTATCGCATTTGTCGCACTTATATTTCTCCCGAGAGATTGTCAGAGACCGACTGCAGGTTATTAGATGTCTTTTCAAGTCATCGTGTCTTGCAAATTGTTTGCCACACTTGTTACATTGAAACTCTGTTCTTTTCAGTAAATTATTTTGACACCTGCTCTTTTCATGTCTGCACGCACTTGAAGTGGTAGTAAATGATGCACCACAATATTTCCATTGATGCGATGTACACTCTTCATAAATTGAAGTCTGGAATGCAGATGATGAAACTTCAGCTAATGATGGAACAGCACGTATCCTCTGCAGCCGGTATCGGGATCTCCACAGCTGTCGACACCGCAGCCATTGAGCTCTCCGCTGTCGACATCGCAGCCATTGAGCTCTCCGCTGTCGTGGTCTCCTCTGCAGCCAGTATCGGGATCTCCGACTCCATCAATATTACTGCCATCGAGGTCCCTGCTGCTGACGGTAAACAGTCTACCCCGGTCAACATTGGAGCAGTAACTAAATCTCGTGAAACATACTGAAGAGAGCCGGTCCGTATTGCACCATGGCCAGAGGTGGACTGAGGGTCCACGCCACCGATCCATCATATTGCCAGCCAGGGCAGTTAGTGTGTGTGAGACCAGAAACCGAAGTTTCTATAACTCGCTTAGTGGGTGTAAAGGATACAGCTCCAAGATATCTGTACTTTACCTTCGCAGTCATTTCTACTTATAAGAGGCACGCTGACAAAAGCGGATGGTGCGCATCCGACAACGACGTCAATATCCTGCAGTGTAATTCTTCATCTAATCGAGCGCATTACATATATACTCAATATATACTCAATGGCGTCGAGGTAGAACAGACGAGAGATGTAGGCATAACATCTGCTATGAAAAATTACCTTTCGCTCATGCCAAATGAACTGTCTGCTGCAAAGATGGCTAGTTGGACTCTCGAGGATGAATATAAGCTTCTGGTTTATACCGAAGGGAAGTTGGAAGTTTGTGTTCCTCTGTCCATGCTTCTTGGATTCGCTGAGTACTACAAGCATATAATCATTAATTAAAAAAGAGCTTGTACTGCTTCTAGCCAACACGTACATTAATGCAATTGTCGCTGCTGCAGAAAACCCTCAAGATGTCTCGCTAACACTACAGTCTATCGAGTGGATGCTGCCCCACATCCAAGTGAGCACCGTTGAACGAGTCAAGATGTTGAAGAACATAGATAATTACAAGAACTTCGATGTGCCATTCCGATCCTGGAGCCTTGAAACTTCTCCTGGATTGCCTCATAGTCAGCGAATCAATTGGATAGTAAATTCCAGCTTCGCTACGGAAAAACCAAGATACATCATCGTCGGGCTTCAGATCGGAAGACAGCTCAATGCAGGAGTAAGTCGCTCCTTATTCGATAACTGTCAAATATGTAATGTAAAAATATTTGTAAACAGCGAAAGCTATCCATATGTTGATATGAACATGGACTTCGAAAGTAGAAGATTTCTTCTCGCATATCAAATGTACGCCAAGTTTCAGCAAGCTTACTATGGGCGGAGACAGTCACCGATACTGAGTCCCGACAGTTTCAAGAACAAGGCTCCGTTAATGGTGTTTTACGTTTCCAAACAGTATGATCGAATAAATTCAAACATCATCGACTGTAGGATCGAGATAACGACTAGCGGAAATATTCCACCAAACACATAAGCTTTTTGTCTGATTCTTCACGATCGGCTTGCATCCTACAATTGTCGAGACAAACTTGTGAAAATTCTGACATAAATACTGTTTCGTTTTCGATAATAATTTAGTTACGACCGAGCATTGCTAGCTACAAGATGTACTGCAACCTGCAAGGTTTCCAGAGTCAAAATGGATTCGTGCTCAAGGAAATTAGCGTCACCTCCGGAGACAAGACTCGAACTCGTACGTTTCGACCTCCGTATCCTTGGAAACTACTAGACGAAAAAAGCAAACGGTCGAATGAATGGCTATGTAAATATTATCACGGACTAGAGTGGGACGAAGGAAAAATTCTGTACCACCAAGTGAAAAACACTATTGAAGATTTATTATTTCAAAACGAAATAATTTACGTTACCGGACCTGAGCAGAAGAAATGGCTGAACAAGATGTGTGAAGCTCCTGTTGAAATTGTAGACCTACAGACCGACTACGGCTGTCGTTCCCTGCACAAGCTTAGTGCAATATACGACGTGCAGCCACGTGACAAGTTTGAACGTGTCTGTGCCTGTACAAACTCGCATTTAATGCAGAAATTACACACACAGTGTTAGTAGGAGCCTTCATACATGCCTTCAGTTGACGTTCGACCTGCAAGAAGATGTTTACGTTTTATCCTGCTAATGTGTACGTTAGTGTAAGACCTAGCTTCAGCAGTGTCGAGTACAGCTACTGGGATGCCGGGTATCTACGTACATAAACAGAAACCTGTGATGGAGGCGCTCAGCATTGGCGGTTTGCGCACTTTCCTGTGTCCTACGAACCGACTCAGCAGCTATTAGATTGTTGCGAACCTGGAAACTGCGCCGTCTATCACATGAGACCGCACACTTTCCTTCCTGCTAACATCGCTGAGGTAGTCGCCTCGTCTGCATGTGCAACACCAAACATGAGCGTGTTGCAACCTGTTGCGACCTGTGATGCTTCTAAGCAGACGTCGAAACGACGTGCGTCACGTCGAAGTTCAGGCAGTGAATCTGTTCCAACTAGCACTGAGCCAAAGCCCAGGCACAGACGTGGTCACATACGTCATCGACCATGTCTCAACGGAGGTGTCGTCGGCGCAGAAGATGACCAGCTGGAAACCTGTGCTCCTGATCCCGTGACCAACGAACCAGTTGGAACCGGAGTCGACGAGGCAGTTTGTGCATTATTAAAGACTTTGCTTGTGAAAATGCTTAATTCCTTAACCTAATATGTATTTGTGTAATTTTTATAAATAAATGTGTAAAACTTGAACTCGCATGATTTTATTTCTTTAATTTTAAGGTACCTATAAAAATAATTTTAAATACAGACAATATTTTGACTCATGTATCATTCCAGTAGACCTCGGGTATATAAACGAGGTTCAGACGAGTGGACACTCAGTCCACCTCTGGCCATGGTGCAATACGGACCGGATCTCTTCAGTATGTTTCACGAGATTTAGTTACTGCTCCAATGTCGACCGGGATAGACTGTTTACCGTCAGCAGCGGGGACCTCGATGGCAGCAATGTTTATGGAGTCGGAGATCCCTATACCGGCTGCAGAGGAGACCACGACAGCGGAGAGCTCAATGGCTGCGGTGTCGACAGCTGTGGAGATCCCGATACCGGCTGCAGAGGAGACAACGATACGTGCTGTTCCATCATCAGCTGAAGTTTCATCATCTGCATTCCAGACTTCAATTAATGAAGAGTGTACATCGCATCAATACAAATATTATGGTCCATCATTTACTACCACTTCAAGTGCGCGCAGACATGAAAAGAGCAGGTGTCAAAATAATTTACTGAAAATAACAGAGTTTCAGTGTAACAAGTGCGGCAAACAATTTGTACGACATGATAACTTGAAAAGACATCTAATAACCTGCAGTAGGTCTCTGACAATCTCTCGAGAGAAATATAAGTGCGACAAATGCGATAAGGTTTTTTCGCATTGTAACAGTCTGGATAGTCATAAAATTATGTGCATAGGAAAGAAACAAGTGCTTGTTTGCTTCCATACCATCAGACATCCTCATTTATTGCTTTACCTGAGATAATAGTCAGTAAAAGAGCAGTAGTCAATTGCCAAAACTTGAAGGATCAGTTTTGTTTTAAATGGAAATTTTGGCGAATTTTGGACAATTTTGGCAAATTTTGATAAGTTTTGAAGGTCAAAGTCACGGTCATCCAATATGGCCACCATGATGTCACATCCAAGATGGCGGTCGGCACCACAGACACCACTGCCTGAAGCCTTTGCCCGGACCGGCCAACCTATACTACTTTGGCTGTGGTCACGAATGTCGGAAGATCGGCTCCTGGACTCGCTCTGCTACATAAAACATTACATTTTTGTAATTTAAATTATTAATTTTATTTCTCAACATTATACAAATGCAGGTAAAACAAGTCGTTATTGTATGTAGCCAGCTTCCCTCAGTTCTTTGAGTATGAAGGATATTTCTTTGATGCACGAATAGTTTCCTGCACAAAGCGAGGCATGTATAAGTCTTAGCCGGTCAACCAATATGTTTGGATCTTCCCATGTTGTGTAATCAATCTCTTCTGCTACCATCTTCCTTATATGTTTATTATATATTCAGCTGCAGACAACAAAACAATTTTAGCTTCTGTGACTAATGCCAGATGCAAACTGACAGTTTTCCAATTGGATCCATTACTTAAATAGAATTTTTTTAAATATTTCATCAGCGAGAGTTAAGTTATCTCATGCAAAGGAACTGGTAAGTAGTTCTGATTTTCCACTACAGATGACGCCGCGTATTGCTTGCAGGTAAATATTATTTATTCCTTTTATGTGGGATGCGGGATACTCACTAACGATCGCAAAAGAAGGAAGGCTTCGCTAGACAACAAGGATGAGGAAGTTCGTCATGCATGCTAGTGCTTCTCAGATGTTTCATGGCATATTATTTGACTGTGTAATGGATTATTCATTTTTAATTCCAAATGATAAAAATATTGTAAGACACAACACAAGGCTACATGGCTACGAGACATTTAGGCTTCGAGAATACATGGCTCCAACTAACTACAATAGCTCCATTCAGCAGCGAGAGTTAAGTTATATCATGCAAAATAACCGTTGCTAGTAGTTTCGATTATTGGCATGAGATGTCATCACGTGTTGTGTTGAGTCAAAATTGATTTATTTATTTTATGTGGGATGCGGGATGCTCACAAATGATCGCAAAAGAAGGAAGGCTTCGCTAGACACCAAGGACAAGGAAGTAGTTCGTCCGTGATAGAGTTTCTCATCTATCTTGTCACATATTATTGGACTGCATAATGATATTTTTTTTAATTCCACCTGATAAAGATGTTGTAGGCCTAAGTGCTGATTTAGTAGCAGAAATTCACAAATGAAATGTAACTCAATAAAATTGTATGACTCATTAAGTAAAAAATACTTCATGCAGAGATCGATTTCTCACAAATAACCAGAAGCACTCGGAGATCACCATCAGATGTCAGGACATGTTTAATCAGAAGCACTTGGAGAGAACCATCAGATGTCTAGCCATGGATAATCAGGAACACTCGGAGAAAACCATCAATAATTATTATTGTCAGAAAAAATGGATAGAGTTCTAGTACAAGCCAGAATTTTGACTTAATTTGAATCCAACCATTAGGATGTCATGTCCGCCACATTGAATTATAATGTCATGTTTGCCATCTTGAATTCCGATATCTATATCCTATCTATTCTATCTATATCCTATCTATTCTATCTATATCTATCTATTATATATCGATATCTATCTATTCCTCTATCTTGAATTTGGATGTCACATCTGCCATATTGGATCTGATGTTACAAACACTTTTCTATTCTGATATCATGTCCACCATATTTTCGTCTGCTGGATGATACCATTATGAATTGTGATGTCACCCTGCAATAATCGTTACAGCCAGCATATTAAAAAATCCATAATTATATCAGAAAAATGGAAAAAATGTTAAATTTTAAAGAATTTTAATTAATAAAATGTTAATGAAAATATTCCGCCATTTTGTTTTCTGCTATTTTGAATAACTGTGTCATAGTCGAATTTTTATTACAGATGCCATCTTGAAAATCTGTACATTTTTTCAAAATATTTTGAGAATTGTTTTAAATTAAATAAAAATATTAAAATACAATATTATAAAAAATTAATCTTAAAAAACGCACTTGCATAATGGAGTATTTAGTTCGAACCTGGTAAGAGAAAAAAATTGAGATGGATCCTTCCTCCATTAAGCCAATGGCAGACTGAATTCCCACCACTTATACCAATGCATATATTGTGCCAGCCCGTACGATATCATGTTCGACATCTTGTATCCACCATCTTATTTTAGTCTGCTGTTGGCTGCCATCTTGGATTATGACATAACATACACCATATTGTTTTCTTCTGCTGGAGGCCACCATCTTAGATTTTGTCTTCATATCCACTATATTGTTTTCGTCTGATAGAGACAGATTTCTCCAATAAATAATAAAGGCATATTTCTATTGCTTCGTTCCTATATGTAATCCCTGTTAGGGTATAATAGGAGATTTATCAATCTAGTAATAGTTTTATCTTCAAATCATATAATCTTTATATTAACTTATTTTCAAAAGGTTTATCGGGGTTAGTGAGAGATTATATTGACTTGTCCCCATAGTTAATGTTATATGCATATTATATATCTTCATGTAAGATTAATTTCCTCTATCCAAATAAATGTTAAAGTAAACAAAATAAATGATATTAAACACAAGTTTTCTTCTTTCTTCAGAATCTTCTGAATATATGCCATCACCAAAAATTATAATAATTATTTTCTTCACCTAAAAAGGGGTTTTAGACTATTATATTTATCACATCATGAAAGTGAACAAATTTTCCTTCTTTCTTCAAAAACCTTAAATATATTCCATAACCAGAACTAAATTTTCTTAATCTATATTTAGAGTTTATCTTCATAATGTTTATCACATAAATCAACTGGAGAGAAATTCTTCTAAAATTTTCTTACAGTCAATCTTCATCGCTGTCCGTTTCCACAGATGCATACCACCGGTCAAATTCTTCTAACCGTTTCCCCATTTCTGTTACTAGGTTTCTCCAAATTTCAAAAGAATTCTTATTATGGATAAGACTTCGAAGATCTTGAAAGTCATATCCTAGTGTCAGTAATTCTTGAGTATATTTTTCTCTGTATATGACACACATATATGACACAATCTTCTGGTAACTCTTCTCTAAGAAGTGGATCAAATAGCACATTCCAAAGAAGTGGACCAAGGACTGAGCCTTGAGGACAGCCTTTGGTTAATGTCTTATTATATACTACGTGTCCCTGTTGACATGTACATTCTCTATCACATAAGAAATCAAGTATCACTTTATAAATGTTTGAGGGACACCTCAGTTGCTTCAATCGAAACATAATCTGGGGCCACCAAGCATTATCGAAGGCCCCAGATATGTCGATTGTTATTCCCATTATATATTGATATGAGCTTGATTCAACTGTAGAAAGCACATCCATCAGAGCCAGCTCTGTACTTTTACCTCTGCGAAATCCGTATTGGCGATTATGTAAACCATGAACTTTCTCCAAGTAAGCATGTAGTCTTTTACTAATTAGGCGCTCATATATTTTACCCAAAATGGGTAACATAGTAAGAGGCCTGTAAGATTTAACCAGCGAAGGGTCCTTCCCATATCCTTTGTATATGACTTTCAATAAACCCTTTTTCCAGGCACTGGGGAAAACTTCTTGGAACAAGGCCCTATTATACATTTTCAACAATACATCTTCCATTCTAGTATATACTCTCCAGAGCATTTCTACAGTTACATTATCCAGTCCAGGTGCTTTCTTCGGCTTTAGCTCCTTTATAATTTTCCTTAACTCCTGTATTGTAAACTCAGGTATGGGAAGAGTAGCAGGAACTTGATTAATTTCTTCCCTCTTCTGTTTGCATAATTCATCCTCGTCTGCAGAACAATCATCCGGTAGAAGTCCATCCAGAATAATTTTTAAATTCTTTGATATAGAGCATATCTGTAATCCATCAACAACAAGGCCTGGTATTTCTGTAGGAAGCTTATTCTTCTCAGCACATAATCGATATATTACACCCCAAGGATCTTCATTTCCTTTCTTGGTAACTAAATTAAGCCAAGATGATCTTCTTTTTTCTCTAATTAACATTTTGTATTTTTTCTTCGTATCTTTATAATTTTCTTTAAGTGTGTGCATTACTTCATGAGTCCACATCTGTTTCAATTTTCTTCTTAAATTTTTAAGTTTGATCCTTAGTTTCTCAAGTTCATCATCCCACCAAGGATGTTCAGGGCTTTTGGGGTGCAAAACTTTAGAGTATTTTTCAAATAATTCAATTATTAATGCAGTTACATTATGAACAAATAATTCTATATCGTCAGGAGTATCTTCCAGTAATATTTGCGATCTTCTGCATAAATCCTTATCAAATAACCGCCAGTTAATAGATCGATGAGAGTATCTTTTCCTATAGGCTTGATATATTACATCTTCAGCATCCAGATTTATTTGAAATAGAATTAATCGATGATCACTACTACTCTCCTGGCAGACAGTCCACTCCGAAATCTTAGGATAAGTCCTTCTGTCGCAAATAGTTACATCAATATAAGTCTCAGTATCCCATGCATATGTCACAGCTATCTTTATTTTTAGTAATTGCTACAAATGAGTGCTGATGTCATGTCTACTATAAAGTGCACACATGACTGCTAGAGAGTGCTGCCACCATCTTGTTTTCAATACTCGATGCCTGGAGCGATAGTGTCACATTGTACACACATCGTCGTCTGCTACAGAGTGCTATCACCATATTAGTTTAATTTTTTCTTACTAGAATTAAGTAGTTATTATTACTGTAGAATCTGCCATTTTGTAAACCACATTGACTGACATATTGAAAATCTAAAATTATTTATCTAGAAATTTGGAAATAATACCAAAAATAATTTTAAAATTCACTCATTAATTTACTGAATGATCGATCTATTTCTGTCCTTGGTTAGATCCTTGGTCAATGCAAAAACATATCACATCAATTTACCATAAAAGAAATAGGTTCAAGAAATAAAAAAATAACACCTTTTTTTACAAATAAATAAATTTAATAAATTCTGCACTACAACAGGAACACTTGCCAAAGTTAGCATTATAATAAAAATCTAGTTCTGCATTGACTTGAACTAAGTCTTAGCTCCAATCGGTTTACTGAAGACAGAGACCAGCCAGGTGCTTTACCTACATAGGATTATCTTACAAAACAGAGTTTCTCGATACCGTGTTTAACATACTGCTTCACATCGTCGGAAATATAAATGGGAGTATTTACATTTACTGTCTTGAATGCGCACTTCTTGACTTTGTCCTCGAATGGATATGGTTTGCCTCATACACAGTCAAACCACAAGATACATTTTAAAGATCAGTGCGTTGTTGTATCATCTGTAAACTGATTGATTATGTTGTGCTTGATAAAATCCAGAAAAGCACGAATGTATTTTGACTAACTAAATCTATTTAGATAATAGCAGTCTTTCAGCATTCCACGAAATGCAGATTTAGCCAAGTGGAATCCATTATAATTTACCTGAAATGCATAAAGCACAGTCTTAGTTTTAGATTTATATGTTATGGGAAAGTCGGAGCACAAAACAGACATGCAGACGACGTGTAACTTTCACCAAGACTACATTTATTGCAAAATCACTTCTTCCAGGTAATACACAAATCAGTACCACCAACTGAGCATTTAACATAATGAAAAATTCTCATACACATCAAAATTGACTAATACCAACACCTTCCCCCAATTTTGACAACCCTAACTCAGAAACAAATCTGCCCACACAAATCGGGACCACACAAGTCACTGCATATTATCTTAAGACACCTTTTTCCTTTAGGGCTTATCGAATTAAATGGTTGTCTAGTCAACTTACTCTCAATACATACTTTACAATCTCTTACTGCTTCCATACCATTAATTCCTGTCATCTTACCCAATGTTCTCATTGCCTCCTCACCTGGGTGACCTAACCTCTAATGCCAAGTAGGCATCCCTACACTGGGCACAGGTTCATTTCCAACTACGGAACAATTCAGCCCTACTACATACAGTTTACCGATTTTTTGGCCTACGAGAACAGGTATCCTTTCATTGCTTATTATCATCTTATCATTAAGAAAGGTTGTTTGATACCCAACTGCACACACCCTTGATATAGAAAGAAGATTGTATCTCAAGTTATTTACAATCAAAACATTTGTCAATGAAAATTTATCAAAACAATATTTCCCTTTTCATTTGCAATGAGCATTTTACTTCCATCTGCTACAACAATAGCAACAGGTTCCTTTAATGTCTCAATGCCTGTCATGAGATACCTATAATCAGTATTTATCATATGCTCGGATGCACCAGAGTCACACAAAAGTAATGGCGTGAGATCGTTCATCGTTACTCATCAAAGAGGTTGAAGCTATAAACACCACATCATTATTTTCAGCACTTACCGGTGGCATTCCATCTGCAAAGTTTACCTTTTGTAAATCATGTCTCCCGCCACGGAAAACCTTCCGAGGCGTATAGGAAAGCGAACCTCTCCGCTTTAACACTGGAAACTGCCTCTTGTAATGACCATATTCACCACAGCCGAAACACATCACCTTTAATCTCTTCGCCGCAAACGAACAGCCAGACACCTGGGATGGTGACATATGACGGTCCAGTTCTGCATCCAGGAGTCGTCCCTTCACGAACTCTAAAGTTATGTTTGAAATCATCGTCTCAATGGCCTGATAACACTGCTAAATTTCTCCGGCATAGTCTTTAATAGATAGCATACCTTATCTGTTTCGTCTAAAACTGCCCCCAATGTCTCTAACTCACTAAGCATAGTCTCAACTACAAGGAAATGTTCCTGCAGCTCACCTGAATAAAACTTCAATTTAAAGAGTTTCTTTATCACAAATAATTTGGATATGGGGCTCTTCTGGGCAAAAACATTCTTAACGAAACCATCATTTCTTTAGCTGAGGTTGCCCCTTTCACTATCTCCAGGTGTTTATCTGATACACATTGAGCTATGACCCATTTAGCCTTTTTATCACGCACATCAAACTGTTGTCTTTCTTCTGCTGACAATTCCCCTTTGGTGATGTCCGAGATATTTATCACGTCGTCTACTCCCTCTTTGGTCAAAAACGTCTCTACTCTCCATAGCCAATTGGAGAAGTTAGTATTCGTAAGTTGTAGAAATCCTTCAACTGTTGCAGGAAACATGGTCACCTGCCTTCACCACACACGATCACAAAAAACAGCAGCAATGGCAAATATGCCGACCACTGCAATGGCCATAGGCGTGCGCACGGTAGGTGCCACAGGTGCCTTGGCACCACCATTAGGGTTAACGTTATTTTGTTTTTTACAAGCAGAAATAATACATACTTACAAAAATCCGTATTATTACCAAAAAAATATGTTTTCCAATCGTGTCGAGTTACATATATGTGCTCATAACACTACCAGTATATCAATTATCAATCGAACCAACTACACACACGGAAACAAGCCAGTTGCAATTACTTGTGTTGTACACGCGGGCCGCAGCTCCAAAACTTCTGAAATGTAAATACTTCTCCTAGTTCTCCTCGAATTACATAGAATGCGCGCTCGGTGTCCACTGTTCACTCCACTCGGCAGGCGCACGGAATAATAGCCGCCGTCCGCCAGGGTTTATTTAAAAAAAGAGAGAGAGTTTAGTTAGTTTAAAGGATAGGCTTACTCGATGACTTATATGCATTCGCCGACAAAACATTTTTGTTGTATTCCAAAAGTTAAAACTTTTGCCCACTCTTATTTGTGTATTTTTATTATTTTAATATTTTACATATTTAAGGTATGTTACAAAAACTCCCTTGATTTGTTGATTTCAAAACTTAACATTTGAGAATGTTTTTTCTAGCATTTATTTGGTGTCTTCAGAAAACATGTAAGTACGGTTTTTCAAAGCCACCAGCATGAATTCCGTGCAAACAATTTGTGCAATTTACTTTATGGCTCAACAAAGCTTAAATCTGTAAATAGTTTAGTAGTTTTCCTGGTGATTATATTGTTCAAAGCCATAATTTGTCATAAAAAATTTTAAAATTTTTACATTTGTGTATTTAATGTTTTTGTTCGGAAACACCTTAAATAGCACCATTTTGCGCTTTCAAATTCAAATTTTTCCGGACCCCCCGCTTTAGGCTCGGGGTCCATGAATGACAGGGCTGTTGTGTAATCTGGCACCACCAATGCTGAAGTCCTGCGCACACCTATGGCAATGGCAATTATACTCCTGACATGCATTACGACTTTCAAGCAGTCACAGCCACAAAGCCACATTAAACTAAGTTTGTCTGGGCCCATAACCACTGTTATGGGAAAGTCGGAGCACAAAACAGACATGCAGACGACGTGTAACTTTCACCAAGACTACGTTTATTGCAAAATCACTTCTTCCAGGTAATACACAAATCAGTACCACCAACTGAGCATTAAACATAATGACAAATTCTCATACACATCAAAATTGACTAATACCAACATTATATCCAGACATGATCGCAATCAGTTGCTTAACATCGGTTTATGTGCTTGTCTGTATACGAGTCTCGAATCTACAGCGAGAAAACGAAATGTCTGTAGGTAGTTTAACAGTAGACAGAATGGCTTTACCTTTACAGTTTTTCGCTTGTCGCAAATAATTAATACGAGTAAACCAAACAGGGTACTCATAGCAGTGAAACTTCATACGAGAAGGTTTCTTCGTACATTTACTCCTCTCATGTCTTCGTGCATCATGAGAAATTGCGAATGACTTATCGTAGTAGCTGCAAGGATGCCTAGTTGACAAAGACGAATTTTAGAGGCTTGAACCAGATGCTGGTGTAATTACTGTATTACTAATTGCCAGTGTACTCTTAAGCAATTCAAACATTGATTTGGAGCTAAACCTTTACTTTCTGCCACGCAGCAGGACCTTTGCATGTCTTCAAGTGTCTTATGAAATTATAATTTTTTGTAGATTACTTGCTTCACTTTTTATAGCTAATAATTGTGCGAGAAAAAGGTTATTAGCACATCCTCTTTTTTTCACGTCAGCGAGCATTGATGTTGTACAAAAATTTTTTTGTTATAGTAATCACATCGATGCTCGATAGTTATTGACGAATCACCAACCAATGAAGTCTCCTTCGCTGACGTAACGAAATTCATCGAAGTTTCCTCTGCAGCCAGCACTTAAACAATTAAGTCTCTTCTGCAGGTGTAATCATGCATTTTAAAGTTTCCTCTAGTGTTGTCGCAGACGATGGTACGCATTTTATTAAGTTCTGCATAGGGGTTGACGATGCCAACAGAATCTACGTCGCTATCATCATCGCTGCCATCAGGATTCCCGTCTACGGTTGTAAACTTCCATCGAGTTCGGCGTTAAAGATGGTCAAGATACAATCAAGTTCTCAAAAATAGCAGTTTCTGAACTTATGTATCAGATGAGTCAAACTAGGTGATTCTCACACCACTGTAGCCAGTATAAACTAAGAGCCTCATTGTTCAGTTCTCACTCATGGTCGCTGGGATAATATTCAAATCAAACCAGAAACCATTTACATTAAAACCGAGTCAATACAACATTAAAAAAGGAAGCATATTAGGATGCTCATTAAAAAGGTACATTTAATGATACCAAACACACTCGAAATAAAGGACACACAATTAACATGCCATGCACACACTGGACACACACTAGACACAAACTGGACATACAATGGACACAAACTGGAAACACACTCGACAGAGACCACACACACACTGGACACATCTGGACATACAATGGACACACATTCGACAAAAAAGGACACACACTCTGGACACACATTCGACAAAAAAGGACACACTCTGGAAACACAATTGACACACTATCGTCAAAAATGATGCACATTCTGCAAAAAGGACACACACTTGACACAATCATCAAAAAGGACACACATTCTGCAAAAAGGACACACACTTGACACAGAATCGTCAAAAAGGACACACACTGGATGCAAATTCTACAAAAAAAAAGGACATGCACTAGACAGACATACATTCGTCAAAAAATACACACACACGGGACACAAATTCTTCAAAAAGACACACACTGGACATATTCTACAAAAAGAATAACTTTTTACGAACATTCAAGTAGGATACAATCCCATTGGTAGGATACGATCAATAGGATACGAACCCATCGGTAGGATATGATCGATAGGATACGGTAGGTTACGATCCAACAGCAGGATATGTTCGACAATATATGGTAGGATACGATTCCACCAGTAGAATACAATCGACAGGATACAGTATGAAACATTTGGCAGGATACAGCTTGTATAATATGATAGGATACAGCTCCATCTGACTACAATAGCTTGAAGTGCAAATGGCTCCGAATGCACAATGATACAACGAAATTTTTGATACTACTCCAATTGTATTTTGGCTATATCTGGCTACAACGACATTCAGATACAAGGCTACATGGCTACATGACTACAAGACTATAAATCTATGAGAATACATGGCTACAAGGTTACAAGGCTACATGGCTGCAAGTCTACGATGCTACGAGACTACGAGGCTACATGGCTCTAACTGACTAAATTCCTCCATTCATCAGCTGGAGTTAATTTATCTCATACAAGAAACTTGATGCAAGCAGTTCCTATTCCTACCAACAAATGGCATCATGTGCTGTGTTGAAGTAAATGTTATTTATTTTTTATGTGGGTTGCTCTCATGGTCGCAAGAGAAAGAAAGCTTCGCTAGATATCATGGAGAAGGAAGTTCCTCTTGCATGATAGTATTTCTCAGCTGTCTCAAGGCATAGTAATCGACTCAGTTATGCATACTATTTTGTTTGAATTTCATATTATAACAAATATTATAAGTGCTGATTTGGTAATAGGAATTCGCAAATCAACCAAACTCTGAATACAATTACATGACTCATTTTGAAAAAAAATTGCAAGCATTTCAAATTTACTGTGAATTAACCAGGAGCACACGAAGAACACCAACAGCAATCTTGCCAGAAATAACCTGAAGCACATGGAGAAACCCAACAAAATATTGTCACGAATATTAAGGAGCACACGGAGAACACCAGCACCAGTCTTGTTAACTGTAATGAAGAGCACACAGAGAAAATTAAGAGAAGTCTTATAAATCCAGCTTAGGGAATGTTACATTTAGACGATTAGTATTGTTACGAACGTGAGCAGGACCGCGGCGCGCGCAGGTTCAGAGCTGGCTGGCGGCCCCGCACGGCCACTGACAACACGTGGCCACCGCAACGTGAGAAGTGCCGCGCGCGCCTGATGGATTGCGGGGGTCGTCGCTTCCCTCCCTCCTCCCCACCAAACAATGCACGACGCTCTGTCTCGGCGCCGTTAACCTGACACCTGGCAGCCGGCAGCGCGAGGTACCAACGCCTTTCTCGATAAATCTGGCGTCGGGTCGGCACGGGATGACGCGACTGGCCCCAGCCACGCTCGTCACTTCTAGAAGTGGCGCCTGGGCCTATATCAGCCCGGGATGCAAGCCACCGAGAGAGTTTTTCGGGCGATAGTGCCGCGGGTGCGGCGGAGTTCCTGGGTGAGGAGTTCCTCGGCGAGCGAGTTTCTCGGCGATAGTGGCGCGGGTGCGGCGAGAGTCCTGAGCGAAGTTCCGAGCGAAGCGTCGAGCGGATCCCCGGCGAAGGGAAGTGCGGCGACGGCGGCGGCGGAGTGTGGTGATGGAGTCCCGCAATATATGCGTTGTGTAAAAACCGAGTGATTGGGGAATAAACATTTTGAAGTGTAATTGATTATTAGGCATTTTTAGAAGATTACTTGTTAGTGATGCAAATATTGGCAATCAATAAAACTGTGTAGTAATAAAATCTTTAAAAGGGCTATCCTTTACAAACCCAGTAGTTTCCGCACGACGTTTATTGTTTTAATAATCGTTACAATATATATATATATATATATATATATATATATATATATATATATACACACATATAGTAAGCCTTGGATAATAATATGCTTAGCATATATCTGTTTCAAATATGCATATGTATAAAATGTAAATAGCTATGCCAGCGATATTTATATATTAAATATGCAAAAATACATCTAAATTTATTCATTTAGCTAGATTTTTATGTATTCTCTTGGTTTTCTCTGTGTGTTCCTGATTACACCTGTTAAGACTTCTGTTGGTGATCTCCGTGTGCACCTGAATATTCGTGACAAAATTTGTTGGGTTTCTCCGTGTGCTTCAGGTTATTCCTGGCAAGTTTGCTTTTGGTGTTCTCCATCTGCTCCTATTTATTTCTGAGAAAAATTTCACTGCAAGCAATTTTTTTTCTTGAAATAAGACGTACAATTGTATTCAGAGTTTCGTTTAATTTGCGAATTCCTATTTTTTATAATATAAAATTCAAACAAAATAGGATACATTACTAAGTTGATTAATATGCCTTGAGAAAATTAAGAAACACTATCATTTAAGACTAACTTCTTTCTCCTTGATGTCTAGCGAAACCTTCATTCTCTTGCGATCGTGAGAGAACATCCCACATCCCACATAAAAAATAAATAAAATTTACCTCAACACAACACGTGGCACCATCTGTTGGCCGGAATAAAATCTGCTTGCATCAAGTTTCTTGTATGAAATAAATTAACTCCCGCTGATGAATGGGGCAATTGTAGTCAGTTGGAGCCATATGGTCTTGTAGTCTCGTAGCACCATAGACTTATAGTCATGTAACCTTGTATACGAATGTCGATGTAGCCAGATGTATCCAAAATACAATTGGAGCAGTTGTATCCAAAATGTCGTTGGAGGCATGTGCAGTTGGAGTAGTCAGTTGGAGGAGTATCCTATCGTATTCTACCACCCATATCCCACCCAATGTATTATAGTGTATCCTGTCGATCATATTCTTCTGGTGGGATCGTATCCTACTATTTACTGTCGAACGTATCTTCCTGTTGGATCGTAACCGACCACATCCTAACGATCTTATCCTACTGATGGGATCTATCCTATTGATCATATCCTACCGATGGGATCGTATACTATTGATCATATCCTACCGATGGTATCGTATCCTATCGAGTTGAATGTTTTTAAAATGTGATTCTTTTGTTGTAGAATGTCTCCAGTGTGTGTCTTTTTGACGAATGTGTGTCCTTTTTGACGAATGTGTGTCCAATGTGCTTCCATAGAGAGTGTCCTTTTTTGTCGAAAGTGTGTCCATGTGTCCAGTGTGTGTCTAGTGTGTGTGCACTCTGTCGAGTGTGTGTCCATTGTGTATACAGTGTGTGTCCATTGTGAGGGAGATTATAATAATAACATTAAAAATAATAACTAATATAATAAAAATAAAAATAAAAAAATAATAAAAAATTCTGGCTTGTGCTATAATTCTATCCTTGCTCAACAAAGGAGAATTTCAC
This sequence comes from Bacillus rossius redtenbacheri, assembly GCF_032445375.1. Taxonomy (NCBI): domain Eukaryota; kingdom Metazoa; phylum Arthropoda; class Insecta; order Phasmatodea; family Bacillidae; genus Bacillus; species Bacillus rossius. The sequence goes on from NC_086331.1 coordinate 78,629,053, forward strand.
AAGCTGGCAGAACGTGTTTTTTGTATTTGTTTTTGTTTATAATTTTTATTAAGCATATTCTTTATTATTATTTTGAAATTTTTTATTTTTCAGATTTTTTTGTAATTTTTATATTGATCTAGATTTTGGAAAACTTGCATTCGTTTTATCCCTGTGCACCTGATTATTTCTGTCAATATTTTTTTGGTTTTCTCTATGTGCACCTGATTAGTCCTTTCAATATTTTGTTGGTTTCCGAAGTTTTTCTGGTTATTCATGATGGCGTTTCTGTTGGTTTTTCTACGTGTGCTCCTGGTTATTCCTGCCAATATTTTGATGGTATTCTTCGTATGATTCCTATTATTCATGTCGATACTTCTGCTGATGTTCTCCGAGTGCTTCTTTCAGAGTCACATTTAATTAGTGAATTACTGTTATTAAATCAGCAATTACAATATTTTTATCAGGTGGAATTCAAACAAAAATAACATTACTCAGTCGAATAATATGTTTTCAGACAGTTGAGAATCACTATTGCGAGACGAATTTCCTTCTCCTTGAGGCCTAGCAAATCCCTCCTCTTGTGATCGAGAATGAGCATTCCGCATCAGTGGCGTGCCCAGGATTTTGCTCTTGGGGGGGGGGGGGGTCAGGCAGAAGGCTAGGGCCTTTCCGGGGGGTCCGGGGGTCCTCCCCAAGGAAAATTTTGAAAAATACGTGTTCAATATTGCTGATTTAGGCTATCTAAAAATACTGTTTAATTAAACATTTATGCTTGTGTCATTGAATTTATTTTAATATCATACTAAATATTTTATTTTATGAATTTAATATTAAAATATTTTTAGCCCTGGGGGGGGGGGGGTCCGGTCCCACTCGTCCCCCCGTCCCCCCGTCCCTCCCTAGGCTAGCCCCTGTTCCGCATCCCACATGAAAAGCAAATAATATTTACCTCCACGCAACATGTGGTGACATCTTGATAAGCAGAACTATTTGGCCACGTGTCTTTCACAATTGGAAATTAACTCTCGCTGATGGATTGTTCAAATTCGTATATAAGTATCTGTATCTAAATAAAAATCTCAATTTGAATCTATTACTTGTCACAGAAGCTAACATTGAACCTGATTGGTTGTTTGAAGCTGAATCGGAAGGACACCGCTGTAGGTACTGCAGCAAGAATTTTGTACTGCGAAAGAATGGTTTAAAAACCCACTACGCAAAATGTTAAGCTGTAATCGGCGTAGAAGGTTTTTAACACGAATTGACAGCTGAAAAAGACATGGCAAAATATGTAAAGCTAAGCCCGCTTATGGGATAGAGGACATCAATAAAGAAACTTCACTAAGGAAGAGTGTGCTGGGTGCTGCTTGATGTCAATAATTTTCCTTGTCTTGAGCGTGATTATGTTCAAAGCTCCCCCGATCGCGACAAATAATTTAATTTGAAGAATGCTGATGGTTTAAGGAAGACTGAAATTATTGGAAGTATCATCACAGTGAAAAGTGAGAATACATTCAAACCCATATCAAGTAAATCCTCCATACTTTGCAATAATGATGGACTCTTAAAAAGGAAGATTTTAGACGATAAAGCAGCTTCTATGTCAACGATTTCGAGTACTTACAGTACTCCAGATGAAGACGATGACTTATATGGTGATGGTGGCAGTGACTCTGAAGCTGGTGACGCAATCGAAGACTGTGCTGAAGCACCCAAAGCAGATAAGTTCGAAGACTGTGATAAAGCCTTAAGACAAAAATGATGGAAACGAGGTGAAAAAATAAATTATTCTGATCAAGCCTACGGTGATCACTGGGACCTTAGTGGTAATAAAAATATTTATATTAATTCTGCAAGAAAGATTACAGCAGCAGAAGAGATTCATTATGCATCATGGGAAGATCCTAACATATTGGTCGACAGGTTAAAACTCCTACATGCTTCGCTTTGTGCAGGAAACTATTCGCACATCAAAAAAGTAGCCTTCATACTCAAAGAACTGAGGGAAGCTGGCTACATACAATAATTACTTGTTTTACCAGCATTTGTATAAATAAGAATAATAAATTATATTTAGGATTTTAAAAGGAGTTATTATTTTACGAAATCTGATTTCTAACTAAGCCCGAGTTCTCGCGACTGCATGTTCAATGTCTGTATTACATATCCATTGCATTTCACGTGTTTTGTAGGTACTGTTGGTTCATTGTTTGTCCAGTGTGTGTATACTGTGAGTTCAATGTGTGCATACTGTGTGTCCACTGTGAGTCCATTGTGTGTTCATTGTGTGTCCTGTGTGTGAACTGTGTTCAGTATGTGTCTCCCTACCAAAAATTTACAACAGAAAACAACAGAAAATACAACAGAACTTTACAAGAGAAACCAACTGAAATACAATAGGATACAACAGGATTTTCTGTTGTATTTAATGCGGGAATTGGCCACTTTCTAATGGTTTCTGTTGTAAATCTTAGTGTATTTCAGTGGTTTCTATTGTTTTTTGTTGCAAAACATTCTAATGGATTCTGTTGTGTTCTGTGGGTTTTATTGTATTATGTTGGGTCTTGTTGTTTTCTGTTGTAAAGAGTTATGTTGGTTTCTGTTGTATTCCAGTGTTTTTCATTGTATTCTGTTGGGTTTAGTTGTTTTATTTTGCAAAGAGTTCTGTTGGTCTTAGTTGTATTCCAGTGTTTTTCATTGTATTCTGTTGGGTCTTGTTGTTTTCTGTTGCAAAGAGTTCTGTTGGTTTCTGTTGTATTCCAGTGTTTTTCATTGTATTCTGTTAGGTCTTGTTGATTTCTGTTGCAAAAAGGTCTGTTGGTCTTGGTTGTATTCCAGTGTTTTTCATTGTATTCTGTTGGGTCTTGTTGTTTTCTGTTGCAAAAAGTTATGTTGGTTTCTGTTGTATTCCAGTGTTTTTCATTGTATTCTGTTAGGTCTTGTTGATTTCTGTTGCAAAAAGGTCTGTTGGTTTTGGTTGTATTCCAGTGTTTTTCATTGTATTCTGTTGGGTTGTGTTGTTTTCTGTTGCAAAGAGTTCTGTTGGTTTCTGTTGTATTCCAGTGTTTTTCATTGTATTCTGTTAGGTCTGGTTGATTTCTGTTGCAAAAAGTTCTGTTGGTTTTGGTTGTATTCCAGTGTTTTTCATTGTATTCTGTTGGGTTGTGTTGTTTTCTGTTGCAAAGAGTTCTAGGCCTATTGTATTCTAGTGTTTTTCATTGTATTTTTTTTGTTTTCTGTAACAAAGAGTTGTAGAATTCTGTTGTTTTCAAGTGTTTCTCATTGTAATCTGTTGGGTTTTGTTGTTTTCTATTGTAAAGAGTTCTGTTGGTTTCTGTTGTATTTCAGTGTTTTTCATTGTATTCTGTTGGGTCTTGTTGTTTTCTGTTGCAAAGAGTTCTGTTGGTCTTGGTTGTATTCCAGTGTTTTTCATTGTATTCTGTTGGGTCTTGTTGTTTTCTGTTGCAAAGAGTTCTGTTGGTTTCTGTTGTATTCCAGTGTTTTTCATTGTATTCTGTTAGGTCTGGTTGATTTCTGTTGCAAAAAGTTCTGTTGGTTTTGGTTGTATTCCAGTGTTTTTCATTGTAATCTGTTGGGTCTTGTTGTTTTCTGTTGCAAAGAGTTCTGTTGGTTATGGTTGTATTCCAGTGTTTTTCATTGTAATCTGTTGGGTCTTGTTGTTTTCTAATGCAAAGAGTTCTGTTGGTTTCTGTTGTATTCCAGTTTTTTTCATTGTATTCTGTTGCATCTTGTTGTTTTCTGTTGCAAAGAGTTCTGTTGGTTTCTGTTGTATTCCAGTGTTCTTCATTGTATTCTGTTGGGTCTTGTTGTTTTCTGTTGCAAAGAGTTATTATGTTGGTTTCTGTTGTATTCCAGTGTTTTTGATTGTATTCTGTTGCAGAGTTCTGTTGGTTTTGGTTGTATTCCAGTGTTTTTAATTGTATTCTGTTGGGTCTTGCTGTTTTCTGTTGCAAAGAGTTCTGTTTGTTTCTGTTGTATTTCAGTGTTTTTCATTGTATACTGTTGGGTTTTGTTGTTTTCTGTTGCAAAGATTTCGGTTGATTTCTGTTGTATTCCAGTGTTTTTCATTGTATTCTGTTGGGTCTTGTTTTCTGTTGCAAAGAGTTCTGTTGGTTTTGGTTGTATTCCAGTGTTTTTCATTGTAATCTGTTGGGTCTTGTTGTTTTCTGTTGCAAAGAGTTCTGTTGGTTATGGTTGTATTCCAGTGTTTTTCATTGTAATCTGTTGGGTCTTGTTGTTTTCTGTTGCAAAGAGTTCTGTTGGTTTCTGTTGTATTCCAGTTTTTTTCATTGTATTCTGTTGCATCTTGTTGTTTTCTGTTGCAAAGAGTTCTGTTGGTTTCTGTTGTATTCCAGTGTTTTTCATTGTATTCTGTTAGGTCTTGTTGATTTCTGTTGGTTTTGGTTGTATTCCAGTGTTTTTCATTGTATTCTTTTGGGTTGTGTTGTTTTCTGTTGCAAAGAGTTCTGTTGTTTTTGGTTGTATTCCAGTGTTTTTCATTGTATTCTGTTGGGTTGTGTTGTTTTTTGATGCAAAGAGTTCTGATGGATTCTGTTGTATTTGAGTGTTTTTCATTTTATTCTGTTGTTTTCTGTTGCAAAGACTTCTGTTTGATTCTGATTTATTTTAGTTATTCTCCTCTTATTCTGTTGGGTTTTGTTGTTTTATGTTGCTGAGATTTCTGTTGGTTTCTGTTGTATTCCAGTGTTATTCACTGTATTATATTGGGTCTTGTTTTTTGTTGCGAAGAGTTCTGTTGGTTTTGGTTGTATTCCAGTGTCTTTCATTGTAATCTGTTGGGTTTTGTTGTTTTTTGTTGCAAAGAGTTTTGTTGGTTTCTGTTGTATTCGAGTGTAATTTGTAATAACAATTATTCATTATTAATCAATTTTAATTACTGACTCAAAAATATATATCAAAAATTAAAACACAGAATTTCCCACAGTTATTCGTTCACTTTTGTTGCAAAAAAAGTCACATTTTTAACCTCGTGGTGTATCCAAGCCCGTTTGCCATAGTCAAATATTGTAGTAGGTTAACGCAAGCCTTAATGTTTAATAAATCTTATCTATAACCCCAAAATATATATTTAAAAAATTCATATTTCTTGCCAATTTCTTTATTCACTTTTGTAGCAAACATGTGTCACATTCATAACCTTCCAGTTTGTCCCAGCCTGTACAAAGAAAGTGAGCCATAAAAATGTGTTAAATAGTTAATGAATAATGTATGTAGAGAAATGTTGTTATCCATTGGTAATTTTACATTTATCAAACTCGGTAAATAAAATATGTAAAAGAAAAACAGAAACACTTTTCTTAAATCCCAAAAGTTGTGTGGGTAATGGCGATCTATGGTGGGAAATGTGATCACTGTGATCGCGGCATTACCCCCGAAGACATCCGCCATGAAACAGGTTATGTACAAGGAAAAAAAAAATACAAAAATCACTAAAGAACAGCAAGAAAAACAAAAAAATAACCAACAGGATGCAATGCCCATACAGCACAAAAAGTTTCAAATACATTTCAGAAATGTAACTCTTGAAACATCGTTACCTTTTTGTCGATATTTCAGGTATGTTTCAGATACGTAGAAATGTCTGCGGACAGAGATATAACAGTGTTACATTTCAGAAACATTCCCCAGAAATACCCCAGATACATATCTAATATACATGTCTGAAATATTATACTGCCACATCTCTGATTCATTTCCAAGACATATGTCTGAAATATGATAATGCGACAGCTCCGATATTATACAAGATGTGTGTTTGAAATATAGCACGGCAATATCTCCTAAACATAACCAAGATATCTGTATGAGATATAACACTGCATTATCCTTGTAATATTTTACAGTCACATTTATGACACATCACAGTGTGATACGTTTCTGACAGAATAAAATAACATATTTGTAGTATACAAATGCAATTACTCAGAAACATGTAAGTACTGAGGGCGTACCGGTGTTGTGGTGAAATTATCGGTGGAAATTAATGGGCGCCACCATGTGAGTGGGCTCGTGGACCCGGCTGAAAGACTCTACTCAGGGCGTTATGTGGCCCGTGTGCGGCGAGATATTAGCCCTCCAGATGTTATACGCAGCTCCTGTCCCTACCTAAGTCCGCTCTCAGCGTCGGGCACGCTTCTAATTCCCGCAGTGGGCTCTCAGGGCGTCCCACACGCCGCTGACCAGGTTAGGGACCCACGTGGCCCCCCGAACACAAAACACGTAACACATTTAATTGGCTTTTATTCTACTCACGGTACACGTCCTTACACGATCCTCCACTGATAAAACTGTAAAACGCCCGAGGCACGAATCAGCTTAGGTGAGGAGGCGAACCACGCACGTGGCCGCCTCAAGCCGTTACTTAATACACCGGTGAGATAAAAACTCCGAAGAGTGAATAATTATTACTTAAGCAGTCTCTCCGACCGAGAGAGGCCCCGAGGATGAAAAGAAAGCGATTTGAATAAATTAAGTTACAGAATTACTACTCGGTGAACCAACGGTGATGTCCTCGGGGTGTCTGCAGAGACGTCCGCTCTCGGCCGGCTGTAGAAGGAGACTGGGATGAGCTCATGGCTTGCGGGTGGCAACATGGCGTCCTTCGCGCCGAACACAACTACCGTTACAACTTTGCTGCAGCGTGCCCCGAGTTACTATTATAAAATACATAAATCCTTTTACAATAATTATTAGATTACTTCCATGTCCAGATCGTCTGTAATAATTACTTATAAACATAAAGCAGGGTTCAAATGAGTTTCATGCTAGTTCCTCCGTCGCTCGCTAGGGAGCGTCCTTGTTCGTGCTTGGACTTATAAAAATAACAAAAGATCATGAAGTTATTAATTAAAAACACATACATGCATAGCCATCGTTACACTGTTTTGGGGCAGAAAGAAAAAGGACTACAATATTAATTAACATATTTAGGGGTGCGGCGCACTGCAGCTAAGCGCCCTCTTGCTGTTCGTGGCGTGTAGTTTGAATCGCACACGGCTACGTATGTCACGACACAAATGCCGGGTAGGAAAGGTGGTGGGAAAGGGAACGGAGGATGATCAGGCTCGTGGGGCGAAGCCCCGGCTGACATCAATTGCCCCCCTCTCGAATAGCCTGTCATGCCGATGTTTCCTTTTGTGCCCGGTGGGCGTGGTCGCTCCTGGTGTGCGTGCTGTCTTCCAACGTCCGTATCGCACAGCAGCTGGGTTCTCGCGTGGGCACGCGGGTTCGCAGTTGGTATCGTGGTTCCGGGAGCGGTGTCTCCGACGCGGGATCTACCTCTGCCCCCTGCGCCGTCTCGTCCTCCGGCGGCTCCTCCACTGTCACACTAAACGTAGCGTCCGCCAGAGAGAAGTGTAGCGGCCACAGCGGCTAGTCTGGTGATGCCGGTCTAATCTCCGCTCCCTCTGGCTCCCATACGAGTGGTTGGGGCTCTGGTTGATCTGATGTTCCGGCCGTGTCGCTGAGGAATCCCCTGAAGGGTGAGGCCCCGTCTCCCGAATCCTCAAACAGTCGTCTTGGTCAAGTAGTCGTCGTTGCCGCGGGTGTCCCCCGTTCCGCCTCTACCTCCGGGAAGCCCCTGAACCCGTCCCCATCCGCGTCCGTTGGTGTGGACGTGACCGGTTGTGCTGCCTCTCCGTTGTCCGCCACGTTCTCCGCCTCTCCGTCGTCCGCCACGTTCTCCGTCTCTTCCCGCCGCTCCGCCGCTCCGTCGTCCGCCACGTTCTCCGCCTCTCCGTCGTCCGCCACGTTCTCCATCTCTTCCCGCCGCTCCGTCGTCCGCCACGTTCTCCGTCTCTCCGTCGTCCGCTACGTTCTTTGCCTCTCCGTCGTTCGCCACGTTCTCCGTCTCTTCCCGCCGCTCCGCCTCTCCGTCGTCCACCACGTTTTCCGTCTCCTCCCCTTCTTGCCCCGCTATCCTGATGTCATCCCGGTGATATTTTGAAACCCGGCCGGAGGGTAGTTTTATCACCACTGCCGTGGGTCCCACTTTGATCACCGTCACCGGGCCGAGCCACTTCGGCGCTAATCCGGCGCAGAAGTTGCGACGGCCGGAGGAGAGTGGGTGAAGTCGGGTGTATACCAGCTGGCCGGGGCTCAAGTCAGGTGGTGGGCGAGTTGTCCCGGGTGTTCGTTGTGCCTGGTAAGCCGCCTGGTTGCGTCGCGCGGCGTCATGGGTCGCGGCCAACCGCCTCAGGCGCCTCTCGGGGCTCTCTACATCCGCCTCGATCTGTTGTTGGCGCATGTGGTATTCCCCGGGGAGAGTGAGGTTTCGCCCCTGGACCATTGTGGCCGGTGTCTTGCCGGTTGCAGCATTCACCCGTCGTCGGATGCATTACAGTATGTCGGGGATGTGGGCATCCCACTGGGCGTGGTCGTCCGAGAGTCTCAACCGCAGCTGCACTTTTACCTCCTGATTCCGTCGCTCCGTGGGGTTTGCGCGTGGGTGACATATGGGTGTGGTGTGCATGATGACCCGCCACTTCCTCCCCAGCTGCGCCCACCAGCGCCCGACAAAATGAGTGGCGTTGTCTGTCAACAGGACACGTGGGTAGCCCCACCTAGGGAAAAACTCCGTCTCCAGACTGCGCGCAATGGTGCCGGCCCGGGCGTTCGTGAGGGGGTACGCCTCTACCCAGCGCGTGTAACAATCTGTCACGACCAGCAAAAATCGTTTCCCTCGCGGCGATCGTGGGTACGGCCCCATGAGGTCAAGGGCGACCGTGTGAAAGGGCTCGGTGGGTCGCCTAGGTATCTGCTGAGCTGTCCCATCTGTGCGGCGTGCCTTGTGCCGCTGACAGTGTCTGCACCTCCGTACACAATCTCGTACAAACTGGTTCACCCCTGGCCAGTAGAATCGCTCCCATATGTCGTGACACGTCTGGTCGGCGCCGGGATGTCCTGCTAGTCGGTTCATGTGGAACATGTCGAAAACCTCCCGCCTCGTGGTTGATGGTGCAAATGTTCACCATGGGTTGTCTGTCCCCTTCGGTCGTGCCTGGAGTAGCCCGTCCACTACCCGGTACCCCTCACATTCCGCCTCCCCGCAGTGACATATGAGTCCTTGTGTGTCTGGGTCCGTCAGCTGGACCGCCCGCACGTACGCGTCCAGGTCGTCGAGCTCCGCGCCTGGGGGTAGTGTTGGTGTGGTGCTCGGGGCGATCGCACAAAGTGCAGCGTTCGGCGTCGAGGTGTGAGGTGTCCTGGGTGTGCGCCCACTGGACGGCGGTAGCAGTTCCTCCCACTCGGCATCGTCGCGTGCTGTTATTGTGACGTCAGGGTTGCATGACAGCTCGTCCGCTAGCTCGTTATGTTTCCCCGGCACGTGTTCGACCTTGAAATCTAGGGCCTGTAGGAGCATGGCCCACCGAGTCAGTTTTGAGCGCCGCCCCTGCATGGTGGCCAGCCACTTCAGACATTGGCTGTCCGTCCTCAACACGAAAGACTGCCCCTCCAAGTGTGGACGGTAGCGCCTCAGGGCCCAAACTACGCCGAGACACTCCCTCTCATTAACGCTGTACCACCGCTCGACGTCGCCGAACTTGGCGCTTGCGTATTCGATTACCCAGGGTCCGCCGTCATCGCCGAGTTGTAGGAGGATGGCCCCTATTCCCTTCTCGCTCGCGTCCGTTAGTACGATCAGTGGCTTGGTCAGGTCCAGTCGCGCGAGTAAATGGCACCGCCGAAATCTGCTCTTTAACTCGTCGAAGGCGTCCTGGGCCTCCGCAGTCCACCGGAAAGGTCGCTTGGGTGACAGCTGTTCAGTCATCGGCGCGGCTATTACTGAGAATTCCGTAATGAAGGCCCGCAGCCAGTTGGCTAATCCCAGGAATCTCTGCAGCTGTTTACGCGTGCGTGGGGGCTCTTTGTTGACAATGACGTTAAGTTGTTTTTCCGTGGGCCGGTTTCCCTCTGCGTTGACTACCAAACCCAGGAAGTCCAGTTCCGTGGTCCCCAAGTGACATTTCTCGCGATTACACGTGAGGCCGTGGCTTTCCAGGCGTTCTAAGACTAGTGCTAGGTGATGTGCGTGCTCCTCCCACGTCTGTGACCATATAATTATGTCGTCTAGGTATGCGGCTGCAAACTTGCCCGAATAATTATCCAGAACGCGTGTCATCATCCCCTGGAATGTGGCTGGGGCGTCTTGGAGTCCGAATGGCATCGCGCAAAATTGAAACCTACGCCTGTCTGGGGCCGTGAATGCTGTGTTGGGCCGGTCTGCCTGCCGTATTGGCACCTGCCAATATCCCGATTTTAAGTCAAGGGAAGAAAATATTTTGGCGTTTCCCAGTCCCGTGAGCGTGTCGGCTATGTTCAACAGAGGGGGCGGTGCATTGATTGTTACCCTGTTAATAGGCTTAAAGTTGACACAAAAACGTAATTTGCCGTCCATTTTCTCCGCCAGCACGACTTGAAAATTGTACGGGCTCTCGCTAGGCTCAATTATCCCATCCTGTAACATGTCCTGAACCTGATCTAGGATGGTCTGTTTACCGGCGTGGCCGTAACTACCGGGCGGGATATACATTGGCTCATGAGGATGGGTTGGGATGGCATGTTCAGCTATGGTGGTACGTTTTAGTGGATCCGCAGATGCAAACACATTACACTGGTGATCGAGGACCTGCTGGATGATGACATGGAACTCGGGGGGCACCCCGTGCTGAAACTCGTCGAGACTTACCTTGTTTACGGCTGGTGGAGTCGGCCTACCCAGCCCGTGGATGGTGCGCCGTCCCTGGGTACCGATGTACAGGCATCCGGCCCGGACGTCGATGGCGGCGTGCTGCTCGTAGAGCCAGGGCAGCCCCAGGATGACGTCGCGCAGCCGCTCAACTACCAGCGCCGTCGTGGTGGATCGGTGGTCCAACGTCCACCTCCAGCGTCGCGACGCCCCGGGTGTGGCAGACGTCTCCCGTGGTGGCCAGGTGGAGTTGGCCTGGGCGCGACTCGACGTCGGCGTGGTCGATCACGCGCGTGGCCTAGCAGTTATGGCTGGCGGCGGTGTCAACAAGTGCGTGGACTGCACGCAGGTTGACAACCACCGGGATCCGCAACAGGTCTGCTTCCACTGCTCCCACGTGACCCAGGAGGGGCCCCGCCCTTGTTGGTCTGTTGTTGTTGAGCGTGGCGGGGGAGGTGAGCCGTTTAAGTTCGTCGCCCCCTGCTGCCCATTTCCCGACGGCCGTCTGTTCATGATGTCGGGCCGGAACTTGTTCCGCACCGGGCAGTCCTCGTGCCAGTGCCGCGTACCGGGCGGGCACGTGTGGCACTGCGGTGGTTGGCTGCCGTCAGGAGTACGCCTCCGCCATGCCGGCTGGAGAGGGCCGCCTGACCCAGACTCGTCGCGCCGGGTGTCGCTCCGGGTAGGTGTGACGTAGGGCACCAGCGCCTTGGTGTCGGCGGGCGCCGCGTCCTCCTGCTTGCCTCTGGAGGGTGTGATGTCTCTGGTCGGCCTCGCAGCCCACAGGTCTTGCTCTAAGGCGCGGGCATGCTGGACGAACTCCTCGGCCGGGCATCGCGTCAGCAGGCGCAGATGTGGCCTAAGTTCCGGGTGCATCAGCTCCACCGCCCGCTCCAGTACCTCCGTCGGCTCCCCGTCGGGGCACAGCCGCTTGTGCAGACGTATTTTCTTGATGACGAACGCCTCCGCCGTCTCCGTCGCCCCTTGCTCGAGGCAATACAGCTCCGCCAGCACTCTCATTTCCACCTTAACGTCAGCAAATATTGTCTCGAACTGCCTTGCAAACTCCGCCCACGGTATGTCGTACTCGTGGGTAATCTGCCACCACGTCTTGGCATCGCCTTTGAGCGTGCTGCCTACCCTGTCCGCCCACTCGCACTCCGGTACTCCGTAGCGACTCAGACGTTCTTGGCACGCGCGCACGAATTTCTGCAGTTCGTCACTGGTCCCTCCCGGCGAACTCCGGCAGCTCGATGTGGCCTACAAGGGGTGTGCTGCCACGTGGTGTGTCGGCGACGTCCCTCACCGGGCTGTGACTCGGCATGCTCGCTCGCCTCGCGTGGTGACACCATTGGCACATGTACCACCCGTCCTGAAACGAGGTGATTTCGGTCTTCGTGAAGCACGCCGTGTGCTTGAACGCACGACAGTTCCGGCACCAGCCGCCTCCCCGCACGTCTCCGCCGCACTCCGCGCCTGTGCACTTCCCGTGTTCCGGCCCGTAATGTTCCGCCCGCACCGCCTGCTCGTGATACCATGGTACGTCATACTGCCCTAAGCACACGCACTTGTCCATCCAGGAAGTTCCCGCCATCCCGCTCATCTGGCGCGGTCGCGCGCACATAACACAGTACAAGTTATTCTTTTTAAACAACTCACTTGCCTGAATCGCGCCCGGATTGTTGTTAAGTCCATGATTGTCCGACATTACTGTGTGGTGGTGAGACTGGTCGATTGTCTCTCTTCTCCTCGCTACGCGACACAGCTGGCGGTACACACACACACTGACTGCGCCCAGTTGTTGTTGCCAGGAATGCAGCCACCTGGCTGCTCGCTGCGAATTCTCGGAAGCGCGCGCGCTCGGCTGGTCACGTGGCCGCTCGGTCCCGTTATCTCTCGCGCTCCGGTGCACAACCGCCTAACACGCGCTAACTCGTGTGGGCCTGATATTCACGACACGTTCAATATCTCGCCCCACGTTGGGCGCCATTTGAGGGCGTACCGGTGTTGTGGTGAAATTATCGGTGGAAATTAATGGGCGCCACCACGTGAGTGGGCACGTGGACCCGGCTGAAAGACTCTACTCAGGGCGTTACGTGGCCCGTGTGCGGCGAGATATTAGCCCTCCAGATGTTATACGCAGCTCCTGTCCCTACCTAAGTCCGCTCTCAGCGTCGGGCACGCTTCTAATTCCCGCAGTGGGCTCTCAGGGCGTCCCACACGCCGCTGACCAGGTTAGGGACCCACGTGGCCCCCCGAACACAAAACACGTAACACATTTAATTGGCTTTTATTCTACTCACGGTACACGTCCTTACACGATCCTCCACTGATAAAACTGTAAAACGCCCGAGGCACGAATCAGCTTAGGTGAGGAGGCGAACCACGCACGTGGCCGCCTCAAGCCGTTACTTAATACACTGGTGAGATAAAAACTCCGAAGAGTGAATAATTATTACTTAAGCAGTCTCTCCGACCGAGAGAGGCCCCGAGGATGAAAAGAAAGCGATTTGAATAAATTAAGTTACAGAATTACTACTCGGTGAACCAACGGTGATATCCTCGGGGTGTCTGCAGAGACGTCCGCTCTCGGCCGGCTGTAGAAGGAGACTGGGATGAGCTCATGGCTTGCGGGTGACAACATGGCGTCCTTCGCGCCGAACACAACTACCGTTACAACTTTGCTGCAGCGTGCCCCGAGTTACTATTATAAAATACATAAATCCTTTTACAATAATTATTAGATTACTTCCATGTCCAGACCGTCTGTAATAATTACTTATAAACATAAAGCAGGGTTCAAATGAGTTTCATGCTAGTTTCTCCGTCGCCCGCTAGGGAGCGTCCTTGTTCGTGCTTGGACTTATAAAAATAACAAAAGATCATGAAGTTATTAATTAAAAACACATACATGCATAGCCATCGTTACACTGTTTTGGGGCGGAAAGAAAAAGGACTACAATATTAATTAACATATTTAGGGGTGCGGCGCACTGCAGCTAAGCGCCCTCTTGCTGTAGTTCGTGGCGCGCAGTTTGAATCGCACACGGCTACGTACGTCACGACACAAATGCCGGGTAGGAAAGGTGGTGGGAAAGGGAACGGAGGATGATCAGGCTCGTGGGGCGAAGCCCCGGCTGACGTCAGTACTATATTTCAATATTACATACCAGTATATTATTTGTGTAGCATAGCACTGCAATAAATCAAAACATTTCAGTTTATAGGTATTTCTGAAATATTTTGGGCCATACTAAAATTTATCACAAATCTTAAAGTATTAAATACTGAAAAAACACATCAAATATTACATCCATTAAATATAAAATCAAAATGTTTCATAAACTCCAATGTTAACAGTTAGACAATATGTGACATTAAGTAAACTATACCAACACCTACACATAATTTTTTTGTGTAAATGTATGCTGATAAGATTCTTTTTTATGAATTCGGCTAGTAACATCAGAGATAAGCATACTACCATTACTAGCTATAAATAATCCGGACACCTAGATGAACAGATATTCCTTCTAACACCGCTTTTTCCTCTCCCTCTCTCTCTCTCTCTCTCTCTCTCTCTCTCTCTCTCTCTCTCTCTCTTCCCCCCCCCTTCCCCAAAACGTAGAGAACCATTAACAATCTTGGTCTAACTGTATAAAACAAGAAAAGACAGGAATATGCAGTAGTGTCAATGCAAAGTCAAATGCATTGTCAATTGATGACATAATTCATGTCATCCACATTAAATAAATAAAATAAATTTATTAACCCATACCAATATTTTGTACAGGGCCTACTCATTTTAAATTTACACAGCACACCAAAAGTATAGTCACACTGACTGAGCGGACTTTCACAGCAAAATTGCAAAAATATATTAGCTGCCACTTCATATATACACTCATTTTCCCTGAACTAAGAAAGAAAAATTCAGAAACCAATTTTATATATTTTTTTATTCTTACAATAACAGCTTTATACAAATAATAATAACAATAAAATAAAAACATAATATAAAATATTTTGAAAAACAAATACATATGATGTTTTTAGACATTGCATGTGCAACTGTTAGCATAAAATATGTATTTCACAATTATTTGTCAATACTGCTTTGATTGTATAAGATTTAATACAAACATTGTTGTTGCAAAGTTTTCCAATATACCAGTAGTTTAAAAGATTAGGTTAATATCTGTCAAAATTACAGGTAATTTATAGCTATTCCATTAAAGCAATAAAACTTAATGGAGACTTCATCTGAATACTTACATGCTGTATTTTATAATATTTTAACTGAATGTAACATGCACAGATGAAACACGTACTGTAATTGTCGGAACACCGAAATCTGTTAAATTACTGCGCATGAACTACATTGATTTACAATTAAAATAAACAAATATCTGTATCTTTTTTATGCTAATTTTACTACTAGTATCATAACGTGTGCAATTATCAGTATCACAATTAGTAATCTTAATTAAATTTAAAGCAACATCTGCTTAAGTAAATACATATGTAGTTGCAGTTTAACATCTGCCTACAATATGAAATTGGCAAATTTCATGAACATTATAACTTTACTAAAGCACAGCAAACCTTTTAAGAAGTTTTCCTGATTAATTAGGTTCCAAAAATTTAATTACTCTCTATTAATAAAACAACAATACATATTATGAAGTTTTTAGTTAGTTAAGTGAAATTGGCAAGTACTTACAAAAAGTTCTTAGGTGAGCTTCACTCGACTTAAAATCATGTATTTAGGGCCGATATTATGACCTCCGGCTAAATCCTCAGGTTAGCTAGCCTCCAGGTAAGGCTAGCCTCCGGTTAACGAACGAGGGGTGTATTATGACCCATACTTAGCCTGCGGTTGGCTAACCGGAACCTGACGAAGCGTGTGGTGTAATAATGGGTGTGTTTGTAATGAAATAAAACAGAATTTGGTAACTTTTGTTGCAAGACAGTTATTTTTTCTGGTAGAATGTTAGTCAGCTGTTTGTTTGTATTGTGATTCGGAATGTTTACAGCTGCAGTAAAGAAATATGCCGCGAACTTTATCTTGCAACAGATATAATTAAATTAACCAAAAACTACTTTGACGTCAAACCTGCTTTGTATTAAACCATAAAATTACAATTTACGATTCAAAACCGTGTGTTTTCAACTTTACTCTTGTATTGAAACTCATGATTTTGTTAGGTTATATATTAAGCCAAAACTAACGAAGTAATTCTATACCAACAAATAAATAGGGGATGACATTTTTGCTAGAGAACACTTATTTCTTTCATAAATTTATTTCATAATCAAATAATATAGACCCCGTTTCGGGAAAATACTTGTGGATTTTCATTTCACTGGTGTAGGTTTCATTTTTGTACTAATAGTTTCGTATCACGTATCCAAATTAATCCGATCCTGATGGAATTAGTTTGTGGTATAGGATGCTTGCTGTTTTAATTTAGTAGGTCGAGAGATCCTAGATATATTCACTGGGAAAATAATTATGATTGTAAAATGTATACAAAAGAAATATATTTTTACAAGACCTGACATAATTTGTTTGCATCGTGATATGTTAGGTATTTTGTGTTGTGTACAGAATTTTTCAACATTCTAAATTAAAACAGCAAGTATAATGTAAAACAAGACCAACATATAAAGGGTCATGCCGATAGGATCAAGGGATAAACTTGGATACGGTAAACAGAATAATTCCAGTGCTGTTTTCGTTTTGCACTTGCGTGGCAGGTAGATAATAAGTACCTAATGGTTTGTAAGATAGGGAAGGGATAATTGGGTAACATTTATTTTCACATTCAATTGTATTCATTGAATTATAACCACGTCTGAAGTCGTATGAAATGCATTTCATTCCCGGCATATGTCCACTGTATTACGAATAAAAATTCACAGATACAACTTCCACGAAAACACGCATTTTATAGGTACCTACCGGTAATAATAACCCTCGTTTTGCAATTTTAAAATTCACTTATTTACACATATTCTTAAGTTTATATACATAGCATACGTTTATGTACTTCGTGATCAATTAAAGTCAAATAATAATACACGACTCGACGAGAATAGAAAAGCGTGACTACACTTTCATGCCATGTAATTTTTAATAAAACTTTGACGAATGCGAAGCATTTTACATTTAGTAATAAATTATTCCATGGCATCCTGCAAATATTCAATAGAATTCCTCAAATAGTCATCATCACTAACAACAATTAACCTCGCCTGATACATCGCCATTTTATTTTCTGTTGCTTAGCCTCCGGTTAAGCAGCTAGCGGCCGGTTCATCCACCCGCTAGATTAGCCGGGACTTTAACTGGAAGGTAGACGTTAACAGGGAGTCATAAAACCGAAATAAGAGCTAGCCTGCGGTTAAATTTTGGCCGGAACTTTAGCCGGAGGTCATAAAACCGGCCCTTAGTGAATAACTTCTGTTATGACCACGGTCTAAGAAGGGGAGGTCTGGACACTCCCCAACCTGGCCAGCATGCAAAAGTGGCACACCTAATGTCTCCGTAGTTCCGCTCCGCTCCACCATCTGACGTGTAGCGGTGGTTGTTATGCGGTGGTATTTTAAGCTTTGTTGTTATGAACAACTCAACATAATAATCATTAAAATTTTCATTTAAATGTTTAAAATGCATTAATCTCCAGATATCGATACAGTATTAAATTGGATGTGTTTATTTTTTATAAGTTTGGGAATTATTTTATAAATTAGGTCAATTAGGTTACAAAGTATAGTTTCCACATTGGCATTGGCGGGAACTTCATTGTGAGCAAGGAGCATTGATTGTTAGTAAAGAGAATAAGCGTATATTATTTTAATTGTGAAAATGCCTAACCTTTGTGTTGCACCTGGGTGCAAAACAAATTATCAGGCAAAGTCGGACGAGAAAGTTGCAATATTCCGAGTTCCCAATGATGACAATGTTAGGCAATTGTGGCAGAAAGCAATTCCATGAGACAAGTTTGTACTTAAAATATCCCATTATGTAGGTATGCGAAAAACATTTTGTAGAAGACGACATTCTCAGAAAAAAAGGAACACAAAGATCAGTTCGGAAACGTCATTGGAATAGTAAGTTAATTTGTATTATTTGTATGAATGTAGTCTAAAGATTACTTATTTTTGTATAGGCCCAACTTTTTTAAAAATGGAATGTATGATGACTTGATGTAAGTTTTTGGACATACGCCATTGCTAAGAACTTTTTCTGTTGAAGAAAAACTAATAAATAAAATAAATAAATAAAAATAAAAATAAAAATACTCAAAAAAAGATACAAAAACACACAAAATTAAGCAAACAATTGCTGTTGTCAACAAGGATATGAACACCACAAAATATTCCGAAACAGGAATATGGTCAGCAAACAAAGAAAAAACAAAGAAAAATGTAATAAGAGAACGAAAAAATCCCCACAAATGATGACAACACAAAAATATTGAAACCCAAAATAATTCAGCACAACAGTTGAAGCGAGACAAAAAACATGACAAAACGAAAAAACAAACAAATACAATAGTTTTACCTAAACAGAAACAAGCGACGTTTCGGGAACTGCTATCTGCTCCCGTCCTCAGGCAGAGACACACATGGTACGGAAACACAGGTGCGACTGAGAAGGGGCTGCCGCCGTTTCCTCATATGCTCGGCCGGGAGCGTGTGACAGCGATACCGGGAACTATTACGTTCCCATAACTCGCTATGTGGTCGCCAATATAAATAGTGCAACCCCGTCACTTTGATCGAATCATTGGAAACGTCGGCGGGGCGCGATGTGTGTGATTTTAAGATTAAAGGTGGCTCACGGTCCAGAAGAAGTAAAATAGCTGTCGCATGTTGCTTGGCTCTATTTTTAATAGTGTAGGTGTCAGGCGGGGGGAGGTCACCCTTTCCCCTCAGTTAGTTGGCTAACTGATGCATGAGAGTGTCGTGATGTCTGTATTTAGAGGCGTGTGGAGTGTGCGCAAAAATGGCCTAATTAATTTCGTTGTGTGAGTGTAGTGTATAGCTCCAAGGCCGCACATACCCGGCTGACCAAGCAGGCATATCATCGTGTAAGTTTACCGATGTGTAGGAGAAATTACATAGATTAGTAAACACCTGGCCGCCTTAAGGACCGAACTATTGCGTTCCAGTATAGTTCGGTCAAAGTTAGGCTAAACCAGTATTGCTGTAGTTAGCCCCCAGGCTGTTGCCGTCTAAACCTGAAAAATAGAGAGTGAAATTAGTAAATGAATGTCATCCTATTCTATTATTGTTCGAGCAGAGAGATGCCCTCGTCCAGTTTTTTTTTTTTTTTTTTTTTTTTTTGTCGCAATTCAAAAACCCATGCCTTCCGAAACGCGGCCGGCACTGGAGGTGAAGCCTGCCAGGCGGGTCTCGCCCTTCAGGCATACGGAGTCAGCCCTAACACACAGGCAGTGGACCGCTGCATGGGTCAAAACCTACACCTGCATGCTTCGGACCATTTCGAATTAGCAAGAAAATGAAAGTTACATTAATGAATTAATTAATAATGGCTGGGGAAAACAACTAGCAAGGACTAGTGGAGGAGGTGGGGGAAGGAAAGATTTGGTAATTAAAGGAATTTGGGCCTGCGGTCGAGTTGTCGCTGGTTTATAATTAGAGCCCCGCTGGGTCAAAGGTAGTGTTGACGCAATAAAATAGAGCCCCGCTGGGCCAAAAGTAGTGTTGACGCAATATTTACGAGTCCTGGGCATGTCAATCATTGGCTAGTCCAATGTTGATTATTTGCACCGCAGGACGTAGACAGGCACATCGGGGCCAGAGAGAAACGTCTGCTATGTTTGCTAAGTTGCCCTGCGTACATGGGATGTGTGGATTCTAGTATAACCTGGCTTAGGCAAGTCGCGGTTTTTTAAACTGTCGCTGTGCAGCTGGGTCGTAGTCCGGAAGTGAATTCATATAAGTATTGGCATGTTCAGGGAGCTGGCCATAAAAAGACCTGTTTTGCCGTTTTATATATTCCTCTACATATTCTACTTTGAGTAGCTGGTGTACTTCTAGTGTGCTGGTGTACCAGCCGCAATCTGCAATGGCTCTAAGAAATTTATTTTGAGTGACCTGTACTTTATCGATATGGCATTTTGCTGCATAGCCCCAGATTTCGCAAGCATATAATAATTGAGGGCGAACTATTTGTAAATACAGCTGTAATTTTTTCTTTCTAGGAAATTGGGGGGCCTTAAACATTGAGTATAGGCTGCGCAAAGTGCCTCGCGCAAACTGTGTCACCTTAGTGGTGTGAACTTTCCAGGTGAGCCTGGTATCTAGAGTTAAACCTAAATATCTAGCCGATTTAACAAATGGTATGGCTTGATTAAAAATTTTTAATTCGCGGTCGGGGGCGGTGTATTTTTTAGTTAAAATTAAAGTTGTGGACTTGGCTCCATTTATTTTAATGCGCCAGCGAGTGTACCATTGTTCGAGTGAGGTAAGCTGCCTCTGAACTTTGGTTAAAGCAAACTTCAAATTCGGGGATTGATATATTATTGCAGTGTCGTCTGCATATAATTGCACGTGGGCATGTTCCCGCGGGATGTCGGCTGTGTAAACATTATAGAAAAAGGGTGAGAGTGGGGACCCCTGCGGCACACCTGCTGTCAGCTCCCGAGTGGATGATTTCGCCCCCTCTATTGATACAAAAAATTTTCGACGCCATAAATAGTGAGCCACCAGATGAATATACGTGTCTGGAAAGTTAAATGTAATTAATTTTTGAATTAAGCCAGGTATCCAAACTTTGTCGAAAGCTTTTTCCGCGTCTAGCATCGTTGCGACAGTAAATTTCGCTCGTGAGTTAAAACCGTCAGTGGCCTCTTCAATGAGCTTAATTAGGGGGTGAGAGGTAGAGTGGCCCCTTCTAAAACCAAATTGGTTATCTGGAATGACTTCGTGTTCGTCCGAATGGTGTTGAAGTCGTTTGAGTAAAATTTTTTCGAAAATTTTACTCATGCTATTTAGGAGGCTAATAGGTCGCCTGTTTTGTGGTAGTGACGCATTTTTTCCCGGTTTCGGAATGGTGATAACTTTAGCTAGTTTCCATGACGCTGGATAGGATTTAAGAATAAAAATAGCATTTATTATTTTAAGAAAGTATTGTATAGCCTGAAATGATAATTTCTTTAAAGTATCAAAATTTATTCCGTCAGGTCCGCCTGCTTTATTTTTTGGTCGCGAGTGAATAGCTTCTAAGAGCTCTTTAATTGTTACGAGTTCCGGCTCGGCTTGTGGAACGATTTGTAAATAGTTATTAACAGCTACTGTCGTGGTCCTAGTAAACTGAGGCTCGTTTATGTCCTCGTTTAGTGAAAATTGTTTTTCAAAAATGTCTGCTATTGCATTTGCTTTATCTATCGCGTCATATTTAATGCCCGCGTTTGTAACCATGGCCGGTGTGGAGATAAATTTATTTTTCCCTCGTAAATTGCGTGTGAGCCGCCACATTTGCCGAGGTTGAGTTGCGCACTCTGTTATTAAGTTTCCGTATTTTTCTATTTTTAAATTTTTAAGTTTTCGCGAGACTTGAGCTTTAAGGCGATTGTATTCAGTCCTAGCTTGCGGTGTTCTCGTTCGTTGATAAGTGTTGCGCGCCTGCCGTTTTAAAACGATTAGCATGTCTACATCTGGGTAATTTATTCGCGTAAATTCTCTTTTATTCACGATTTTCGTGTGTTTTTTGCGCACGTCTGTAATTGTGTCGGTGAAAAGTTTTACGTGAGTTTCGAGCTCATCTGCTGTGTCTATCGCTGGAGTTTCTGTAAAAGTTAATTCCAGGTCTTCGCGAAATTTGTCCCAGTCGGGAATACCAAAAGGGCGGCTAAATATCGCTGCGCAAATTTGAGCATTAAAAGTTAATTGAATAAGTACCGGAAAATGGTCTGAGTCAAGCTCATCTAATTTTTCTGAAATAACCTGCGCACCTGGTATGTTTGTAAGAGCTATATCTAATATGTCAGGCATGCCACCATTCGTTGGATAGCAAGTTGGCGAGCCTGGAGCAAAAATTTCGTAATTATTTGCTACCGAATGATCTAATAATTTTCTGCCTGCTGGGTTAGTATTTTTGCATCCCCAGTCTTCGTTTTTGCTGTTTAAATCGCCTGCGATGAAAAAGTGTTGCTGTGGATTAATTAATTTATTTAAATCCCTAGAAAGTAGTGGCTTATCTGGGGGTTTATATACTGCCGACATGCAGACATGCGCATTTTTATTACGAATATTTATGCTGGTGGCCTCTAGGTGCTCTAAGCCAGTTATTTCTATCGGATGGTGATGAATCCCGTGTTTAATTAATATGGCTGTGCCGCCCCCACGAGTGGCGCGGTCAGTGCGGTAAGTGGTGTAACCACAAATATTAAATCGATGATGCGGTGATAGGTGAGTCTCGGTAATGAATGCCACATCAATCCCATATATTACAAGGCACTGTTCCAACTCGTACGACCGAAGGCGGAGACCACATGCATTAAAGTTTAGGAGTTGTAGTGTTTTCCCCATATTTACTGCCATTTACTGGAGCACTGTCGCGAGTGCTTCCAATAAAATGGTTTGGCGGTATTTAATGCTCTCGGTGGAGCGGATGCGTGCATAATACGGTTCGAGTGCCTTCACTAAATTCCAATAATCGCACATGCGCAAGATCTCTGCGAGTTCCGCGAGGCTAGTGATGTTATTATTTGGCTGTGCTTCTGGCGCGGTTTCTGTTCTATGCTGCTGGCTCTTCTCGACGCGAGCCTGCACGATTTCCGTTGCCGTGCGCCGCGGTGCGCTTACGCCTGACGTAGCTGCCGCGTATGACGTGGAAGCTACTGCCTGTGTTTGATTTATGCCCGGTTGGCTGGCCTGCTCGCTGGGCCGCGCGTTTCGCGGACTGCGCTCTGTTGTTGTTGTTGTTGTTGCCCGGTGCACGTGTTCCCTGGTGGGCGCGTGGGGAGGGGGGAAACTTTCCCGCGTCGGTGCGGCTGGCTGTGCTCGCGAGGCTGTGCGCGCAGCTTTCTGTGCTGCCTGTTCCGCGGCGGCCTGTCTCCGCGACTCTACGATCTTCAAAAACGCGGGGCACTGTCGCCAGGCCGCGGTGTGGCCTGTCTCTTTACAGTTCGAGCACACCTTTGGTGCCTCCTCTGGGACTGGGCATTCGCTGCGGGGATGCGAACCCGCGCACCTGATGCATTTAGGTACTTCTGAACAGTTTCCGGTGGTGTGTCCGAAGGAACTACACCTCTTACAGAGCGGGACGTCTTCCGCGCGAGTCGTGTACCGCTCAATCTTTATACCACTTGTGTAGTATAGTTGTTTGACGGCGTAGATGTCGTGCGCGCTAGGTGCCACGCACACCACGAATGACGGTGTTGGCTCGAAAAACTCTTGCCCTGAGTTGCGGTCTGTTAGCCGCCGACTGAGCTGTTTGATGAAATTTACTTTAAACCCGAGCGCGGTGAGCTCCTCAGAAATCGCATCAACCGGCGTGAATTTACTCAAATTCTTTATCACTACTTTTTCCCCTCGCTCGCTGGGCTGGGAGAAAGTGTGGAAAGGCACATCGTTTGCCTTAAACCAAGCGGTCGCTTTGTCTTGGTCCAATTTGCCATCAAAAGTTATGCGCACTTCTTGACGCTTCGTCAGCGTCATTCGGTTTTTGATGCCGAGTCGCGCGAAGGCAGGGCCCAAGCTGCCGATTGCCTGACTGTTGCGGATTACGAATGGTACGCGTTTGTAGCGCGGAGCCTCGTCAGTCGGTGTCCGTTGTTGCGGTGTCGGTACCGCTTGTAACGCATCGCTATTACGCCTGCGTTGTCTACGCTCAACAGTGGTGAAGCCACTGTTGTCGTCCTCGGTTGTGGTGGGCTGGAGCCCTGACGGTTTTTTAGACTGAACAGAGTGTTCAGTCTCTGAGTCGCTGCCCTCATGCGTGCGCTTCGTCGCGGTGCCGACCTCCATCTCCTCGTCGCTACTACTCATCGCAAGTAGGTGCCCCGCCTTGAAAAAAGCAGGGCACACAACAGGCGTATCGTCCGACCTAACTAGCGTGGTATTCCTATCTGTTCGCCGCGTCCTAACTAGCTAACGACCTAGCACCTTACGCACTGGCCACTGACCTGAGCTTCCTTTTTAGGAACGCCAGGCTAGGCAAAGAGAGAGGCTGACCCTTCTCCGACCAGCACGCGGTAAAGAATGAGAAGGGGCTGCCGCCGTTTCCTCATATGCTCGGCCGGGAGCGTGTGACAGCGATACCGGGAACTATTACGTTCCCATAACTCGCTATGTGGTCGCCAATATAAATAGTGCAACCCCGTCACTTTGATCGAATCATTGGAAACGTCGGCGGGGCGCGATGTGTGTGATTTTAAGATTAAAGGTGGCTCACGGTCCAGAAGAAGTAAAATAGCTGTCGCATGTTGCTTGGCTCTATTTTTAATAGTGTAGGTGTCAGGCGGGGGGAGGTCACCCTTTCCCCTCAGTTAGTTGGCTAACTGATGCATGAGAGTGTCGTGATGTCTGTATTTAGAGGCGTGTGGAGTGTGCGCAAAAATGGCCTAATTAATTTCGTTGTGTGAGTGTAGTGTATAGCTCCAAGGCCGCACATACCCGGCTGACCAAGCAGGCATATCATCGTGTAAGTTTACCGATGTGTAGGAGAAATTACATAGATTAGTAAACACCTGGCCGCCTTAAGGACCGAACTATTGCGTTCCAGTATAGTTCGGTCAAAGTTAGGCTAAACCAGTATTGCTGTAGTTAGCCCCCAGGCTGTTGTCTAAACCTGAAAAATAGAGAGTGAAATTAGTAAATGAATGTCATCCTATTCTATTATTGTTCGAGCAGAGAGATGCCCTCGTCCAGTTTTTTTTTTTTTTTTTTTTTTTTTTTTTTTGTCGCAATTCAAAAACCCATGCCTTCCGAAACGCGGCCGGCACTGGAGGTGAAGCCTGCCAGGCGGGTCTCGCCCTTCAGGCATACGGAGTCAGCCCTAACACACAGGCAGTGGACCGCTGCATGGGTCAAAACCTACACCTGCATGCTTCGGACCATTTCGAATTAGCAAGAAAATGAAAGTTACATTAATGAATTAATTAATAATGGCTGGGGAAAACAACTAGCAAGGACTAGTGGAGGAGGTGGGGGAAGGAAAGATTTGGTAATTAAAGGAATTTGGGCCTGCGGTCGAGTTGTCGCTGGTTTATAATTAGAGCCCCGCTGGGTCAAAGGTAGTGTTGACGCAATAAAATAGAGCCCCGCTGGGCCAAAAGTAGTGTTGACGCAATATTTACGAGTCCTGGGCATGTCAATCATTGGCTAGTCCAATGTTGATTATTTGCACCGCAGGACGTAGACAGGCACATCGGGGCCAGAGAGAAACGTCTGCTATGTTTGCTAAGTTGCCCTGCGTACATGGGATGTGTGGATTCTAGTATAACCTGGCTTAGGCAAGTCGCGGTTTTTTAAACTGTCGCTGTGCAGCTGGCTCGTAGTCCGGAAGTGAATTCATATAAGTATTGGCATGTTCAGGGAGCTGGCCATAAAAAGACCTGTTTTGCCGTTTTATATATTCCTCTACATATTCTACTTTGAGTAGCTGGTGTACTTCTAGTGTGCTGGTGTACCAGCCGCAATCTGCAATGGCTCTAAGAAATTTATTTTGAGTGACCTGTACTTTATCGATATGGCATTTTGCTGCATAGCCCCAGATTTCGCAAGCATATAATAATTGAGGGCGAACTATTTGTAAATACAGCTGTAATTTTTTCTTTCTAGGAAATTGGGGGGCCTTAAACATTGAGTATAGGCTGCGCAAAGTGCCTCGCGCAAACTGTGTCACCTTAGTGGTGTGAACTTTCCAGGTGAGCCTGGTATCTAGAGTTAAACCTAAATATCTAGCCGATTTAACAAATGGTATGGCTTGATTAAAAATTTTTAATTCGCGGTCGGGGGCGGTGTATTTTTTAGTTAAAATTAAAGTTGTGGACTTGGCTCCATTTATTTTAATGCGCCAGCGGGTGTACCATTGTTCGAGTGAGGTAAGCTGCCTCTGAACTTTGGTTAAAGCAAACTTCAAATTCGGGGATTGATATATTATTGCAGTGTCGTCTGCATATAATTGCACGTGGGCATGTTCCCGCTGGATGTCGGCTGTGTAAACATTATAGAAAAAGGGTGAGAGTGGGGACCCCTGCGGCACACCTGCTGTCAGCTCCCGAGTGGATGATTTCGCCCCCTCTATTGATACAAAAAATTTTCGACGCCATAAATAGTGGGCCACCAGATGAATATACGTGTCTGGAAAGTTAAATGTAATTAATTTTTGAATTAAGCCAGGTATCCAAACTTTGTCGAAAGCTTTTTCCGCGTCTAGCATCGTTGCGACAGTAAATTTTGCTCGTGAGTTAAAACCGTCAGTGGCCTCTTCAATGAGCTTAATTAGGGGGTGAGAGGTAGAGTGGCCCCTTCTAAAACCAAATTGGTTATCTGGAATGACTTCGTGTTCGTCCGAATGGTGTTGAAGTCGTTTGAGTAAAATTTTTTCGAAAATTTTACTCATGCTATTTAGGAGGCTAATAGGTCGCCTGTTTTGTGGTAGTGACGCATTTTTTCCCGGTTTCGGAATGGTGATAACTTTAGCTAGTTTCCATGACGCTGGGTAGGATTTAAGAATAAAAATAGCATTTATTATTTTAAGAAAGTATTGTATAGCCTGAAATGATAATTTCTTTAAAGTATCAAAATTTATTCCGTCAGGTCCGCCTGCTTTATTTTTTGGTCGCGAGTGAATAGCTTCTAAGAGCTCTTTAATTGTTACGAGTTCCGGCTCGGCTTGTGGAACGATTTGTAAATAGTTATTAACAGCTACTGTCGTGGTCCTAGTAAACTGAGGCTCGTTTATGTCCTCGTTTGGTGAAAATTGTTTTTCAAAAATGTCTGCTATAGCATTTGCTTTATCTATCGCGTCATATTTAATGCCCGCGTTTGTAACAATGGCCGGTGTGGAGATAAATTTATTTTTCCCTCGTAAATTGCGTGTGAGCCGCCACATTTGCCGAGGTTGAGTTGCGCACTCTGTTATTAAGTTTCCGTATTTTTCTATTTTTAAATCTTTAAGTTTTCGCGAGACTTGAGCTTTAAGGCGATTGTATTCAGTCCTAGCTTGCGGTGTTCTCGTTCGTTGATAAGTGTTGCGCGCCTGCCGTTTTAAAACGATTAGCATGTCTACATCTGGGTAATTTAGTCGCGTAAATTCTCTTTTATTCACGATTTTCGTGTGTTTTTTGCGCACGTCTGTAATTGTGTCGGTGAAAAGTTTTACGTGAGTTTCGAGCTCATCTGCTGTGTCTATCGCTGGAGTTTCTGTAAAAGTTAATTCCAGGTCTTCGCGAAATTTGTCCCAGTCGGGAATACCAAAAGTGCGGCTAAATATCGCTGCGCAAAATTGAGCATTAAAAGTTAATTGAATAAGTACCGGAAAATGGTCTGAGTCAAGCTCATCTAATTTTTCTGAAATAACCTGCGCACCTGGTATGTTTGTAAGAGCTATATCTAATATGTCAGGCATGCCACCATTCGTTGGATAGCAAGTTGGCGAGCCTGGAGCAAAAATTTCGTAATTATTTGCTACCGAATGATCTAATAATTTTCTGCCTGCTGGGTTAGTATTTTTGCATCCCCAGTCTTCGTTTTTGCTGTTTAAATCGCCTGCGATGAAAAAGTGTTGCTGTGGATTAATTAATTTATTTAAATCCCTAGAAAGTAGTGGCTTATCTGGGGGTTAATATACTGCCGACATGCAGACATGCGCATTTTTATTACGAATATTTATGCTGGTGGCCTCTAGGTGCTCTAAGCCAGTTATTTCTATCGGATGGTGATGAATCCCGTGTTTAATTAATATGGCTGTGCCGCCCCCACGAGTGGCGCGGTCAGTGCGGTAAGTGGTGTAACCACAAATATTAAATCGATGATGCGGTGATAGGTGAGTCTCGGTAATGAATGCCACATCAATCCCATATATTACAAGGCACTGTTCCAACTCGTACGACCGAAGGCGGAGACCACATGCATTAAAGTTTAGGAGTTGTAGTGTTTTCCCCATATTTACTGCCATTTACTGGAGCACTGTTGCGAGTGCTTCCAATAGAATGGTTTGGCGGTATTTAATGCTCTCGGTGGAGCGGATGCGTGCGTAATACGGTTCGAGTGCCTTCACTAAATTCCAATAATCGCACATGCGCAAGATCTCTGCGAGTTCCGCGAGGCTAGTGATATTATTATTTGGCTGTGCTTCTGGCGCGGTTTCTGTTCTATGCTGCTGGCTCTTCTCGACGCGAGCCTGCACGATTTCCGTTGCAGTGCGCCGTGGTGCGCTTACGCCTGACGTAGCTGCCGCGTATGACGTGGAAGCTACTGCCTGTGTTTGATTTATGCCCGGTTGGCTGGCCTGCTCGCTGGGCCGTGCGTTTCGCGGACTGCGCTCTGTTGTTGTTGTTGTTGCCCGGTGCACGTGTTCCCTGGTGGGCGCGGGGGGAGGGGGGAAACTTTCCCGCGTCGGTGCGGCCGGCTGTGCTCGCGAGGCTGTGCGCGCAGCTTTCTGTGCTGCCTGTTCCGCGGCGGCCTGTCTCCGCGACTCTACGATCTTCAAAAACGCGGGGCACTGTCGCCAGGCCGCGGTGTGGCCTGTCTCTTTACAGTTCGAGCACATCTTTGGTGCCTCCTCTGGGACTGGGCATTCGCTGCGGGGATGCGAACCCGCGCACCTGATGCATTTAGGTACTTCTGAACAGTTTCCGGTGGTGTGTCCGAAGGAACTACACCTCTTACAGAGCGGGACGTCTTCCGCGCGAGTCGTGTACCGCTCAATCTTTATACCACTTGTGTAGTATAGTTGTTTGACGGCGTAGATGTCGTGCGCGCTAGGTGCCACGCACACCACGAATGACGGTGTTGGCTCGAAAAACTCTTGCCCTGAGTTGCGGTCTGTTAGCCGCCGACTGAGCTGTTTGATGAAATTTACTTTAAACCCGAGCGCGGTGAGCTCCTCAGAAATCGCATCAACCGGCGTGAATTTACTCAAATTCTTTATCACTACTTTTTCCCCTCGCTCGCTGGGCTGGGAGAAAGTGTGGAAAGGCACATCGTTTGCCTTAAACCAAGCGGTCGCTTTGTCTTGGTCCAATTTGCCATCAAAAGTTATGCGCACTTCTTGACGCTTCGTCAGTGTCATTCGGTTTTTGATGCCGAGTCGCGCGAAGGCAGGGCCCAAGCTGCCGATTGCCTGACTGTTGCGGATTACGAATGGTACGCGTTTGTAGCGCGGAGCCTCGTCAGTCGGTGTCCGTTGTTGCGGTGTCGGTACCGCTTGTGACGCATCGCTATTACGCCTGCGTTGTCTACGCTCAACAGTGGTGAAGCCACTGTTGTCGTCCTCGGTTGTGGTGGGCTGGAGCCCTGACGGTTTTTTAGACTGAACAGAATGTTCAGTCTCTGAGTCGCTGCCCTCATGCGTGCGCTTCGTCGCGGTGCCGACCTCCATCTCCTCGTCGCTACTACTCATCGCAAGTAGGTGCCCCGCCTTGAAAAAAGCAGGGCACACAACAGGCGTATCGTCCGACCTAACTAGCGTGGTATTCCTATCTGTTCGCCGCGTCCTAACTAGCTAACGACCTAGCACCTTACGCACTGGCCACTGACCTGAGCTTCCTTTTTAGGAACGCCAGGCTAGGCAAAGAGAGAGGCTGACCCTTCTCCGACCAGCGCGCGGTAAAGAATGCATGCTTCGGGCTGCCGCCGCCGTTTCCTCATATGCTCGGCCGGGAGCGTGTGACAGCGATACCGGGAACTATTACGTTCCCATAACTCGCTATGTGGTCGCCAATATAAATAGTGCAACCCCGTCACTTTGATCGAATCATTGGAAACGTCGGCGGGGCGCGATGTGTGTGATTTTAAGATTAAAGGTGGCTCACGGTCCAGATGAAGTAAAATAGCTGTCGCATGTTGCTTGGCTCTATTTTTAATAGTGTAGGTGTCAGGCGGGGGGAGGTCACCCTTTCCCCTCAGTTAGTTGGCTAACTGATGCATGAGAGTGTCTTGATGTCTGTATTTAGAGGCGTGTGGAGTGTGCGCAAAAATGGCCTAATTAATTTCGTTGTGTGAGTGTAGTGTATAGCTCCAAGGCCGCACATACCCGGCTGACCAAGCAGGCATATCATCGTGTAAGTTTACCGATGTGTAGGAGAAATTACATAGATTAGTAAACACCTGGCCGCCTTAAGGACCGAACTATTGCGTTCCAGTATAGTTCGGTCAAAGTTAGGCTAAACCAGTATTGCTGTAGTTAGCCCCCAGGCTGTTGCCGTCTAAACCTGAAAAATAGAGAGTGAAATTAGTAAATGAATGTCATCCTATTCTATTATTGTTCGAGCAGAGAGATGCCCTCGTCCAGATTTTTTTTTTTTTTTTTTTTTTTTTTTGTCGCAATTCAAAAACCCATGTCTTCCGAAACGCGGCCGGCACTGGAGGTGAAGCCTGCCAGGCGGGTCTCGCCCTTCAGGCATACGGAGTCAGCCCTAACACACAGGCAGTGGACCGCTGCATGGGTCAAAACCTACACCTGCATGCTTCGGACCATTTCGAATTAGCAAGAAAATGAAATTTACATTAATGAATTAATTAATAATGGCTGGGGAAAACAACTAGCAAGGACTAGTGGAGGAGGTGGGGGAAGGAAAGATTTGGTAATTAAAGGAATTTGGGCCTGCGGTCGAGTTGTCGCTGGTTTATAATTAGAGCCCCGCTGGGTCAAAGGTAGTGTTGACGCAATAAAATAGAGCCCCGCTGGGCCAAAAGTAGTGTTGACGCAATATTTACGAGTCCTGGGCATGTCAATCATTGGCTAGTCCAATGTTGATTATTTGCACCGCAGGACGTAGACAGGCACATCGGGGCCAGAGAGAAACGTCTGCTATGTTTGCTAAGTTGCCCTGCGTACATGGGATGTGTGGATTCTAGTATAACCTGGCTTAGGCAAGTCGCGGTTTTTTAAACTGTCGCTGTGCAGCTGGGTCGTAGTCCCGAAGTGAATTCATATAAGTATTGGCATGTTCAGGGAGCTGGCCATAAAAAGACCTGTTTTGCCGTTTTATATATTCCTCTACATATTCTACTTTGAGTAGCTGGTGTACTTCTAGTGTGCTGGTGTACCAGCCGCAATCTGCAATGGCTCTAAGAAATTTATTTTGAGTGACCTGTACTTTATCGATATGGCATTTTGCTGCATAGCCCCAGATTTCGCAAGCATATAATAATTGAGGGCGAACTATTTGTAAATACAGCTGTAATTTTTTCTTTCTAGGAAATTGGGGGGCCTTAAACATTGAGTATAGGCTGCGCAAAGTGCCTCGCGCAAACTGTGTCACCTTAGTGGTGTGAACTTTCCAGGTGAGCCTGGTATCTAGAGTTAAACCTAAATATCTAGCCGATTTAACAAATGGTATGGCTTGATTAAAAATTTTTAATTCGCGTTCGGGGGCGGTGTATTTTTTAGTTAAAATTAAAGATGTGGACTTGGCTCCATTTATTTTAATGCGCCAGCGAGTGTACCATTGTTCGAGTGAGGTAAGCTGCCTCTGAACTTTGGTTAAAGCAAACTTCAAATTCGGGGATTGATATATTATTGCAGTGTCGTCTGCATATAATTGCACGTGGGCATGTTCCCGCGGGATGTCGGCTGTGTAAACATTATAGAAAAAGGGTGAGAGTGGGGACCCCTGCGGCACACCTGCTGTCAGCTCCCGAGTGGATGATTTCGCCCCCTCTATTGATACAAAAAATTTTCGACGCCATAAATAGTGGGACACCAGATGAATATACGTGTCTGAAAAGTTAAATGTAATTAATTTTTGAATTAAGCCAGGTATCCAAACTTTGTCGAAAGCTTTTTCCGCGTCTAGCATCGTTGCGACAGTAAATTTCGCTCGTGAGTTAAAACCGTCAGTGGCCTCTTCAATGAGCTTAATTAGGGGGTGAGAGGTAGAGTGGCCCCTTCTAAAACCAAATTGGTTATCTGGAATGACTTCGTGTTCGTCCGAATGCTGTTGAAGTCGTTTGAGTAAAATTTTTTCGAAAATTTTACTCATGCTATTTAGGAGGCTAATAGGTCGCCTGTTTTGTGGTAGTGACGCATTTTTTCCCGGTTTCGGAATGGTGATAACTTTAGCTAGTTTCCATGACGCTGGGTAGGATTTAAGAATAAAAATAGCATTTATTATTTTAAGAAAGTATTGTATAGCCTGAAATGATAATTTCTTTAAAGTATCAAAATTTATTCCGTCAGGTCCGCCTGCTTTATTTTTTGGTCGCGAGTGAATAGCTTCTAAGAGCTCTTTAATTGTTACGAGTTCCGGCTCGGCTTGTGGAACGATTTGTAAATAGTTATTAACAGCTACTGTCGTGGTCCTAGTAAACTGAGGCTCGTTTATGTCCTCGTTTGGTGAAAATTGTTTTTCAAAAATGTCTGCTATAGCATTTGCTTTATCTATCGCGTCATATTTAATGCCCGCGTTTGTAACAATGGCCGGTGTGGAGATAAATTTATTTTTCCCTCGTAAATTGCGTGTGAGCCGCCACATTTGCCAAGGTTGAGTTGCGCACTCTGTTATTAAGTTTCCGTATTTTTCTATTTTTAAATCTTTAAGTTTTCGCGAGACTTGAGCTTTAAGGCGATTGTATTCAGTCCTAGCTTGCGGTGTTCTCGTTCGTTGATAAGTGTTGCGCGCCTGCCGTTTTAAAACGATTAGCATGTCTACATCTGGGTAATTTATTCGCGTAAATTCTCTTTTATTCACGATTTTCGTGTGTTTTTTGCGCACGTCTGTAATTGTGTCGGTGAAAAGTTTTACGTGAGTTTCGAGCTCATCTGCTGTGTCTATCGCTGGAGTTTCTGTAAAAGTTAATTCCAGGTCTTCGCGAAATTTGTCCCAGTCGGGAATACCAAAAGTGCGGCTAAATATCGCTGCGCAAAATTGAGCATTAAAAGTTAATTGAATAAGTACCGGAAAATGGTCTGAGTCAAGCTCATCTAATTTTTCTGAAATAACCTGCGCACCTGGTATGTTTGTAAGAGCTATATCTAATATGTCAGGCATGCCACCATTCGTTGGATAGCAAGTTGGTGAGCCTGGAGCAAAAATTTCGTAATTATTTGCTACCGAATGATCTAATAATTTTCTGCCTGCTGGGTTAGTTTTTTTGCATCCCCAGTCTTCGTTTTTGCTGTTTAAATCGCCTGCGATGAAAAAGTGTTGCTGTGGATTAATTAATTTATTTAAATCCCTAGAAAGTAGTGGCTTATCTGGGGGTTTATATACTGCCGACATGCAGACATGCGCATTTTTATTACGAATATTTATGCTGGTGGCCTCTAGGTGCTCTAAGCCAGTTATTTCTATCGGATGGTGATGAATCCCGTGTTTAATTAATATGGCTGTGCCGCCCCCACGAGTGGCGCGGTCAGTGCGGTAAGTGGTGTAACCACAAATATTAAATCGATGATGCGGTGATAGGTGAGTCTCGGTAATGAATGCCACATCAATCCCATATATTACAAGGCACTGTTCCAACTCGTACGACCGAAGGCGGAGACCACATGCATTAAAGTTTAGGAGTTGTAGTGTTTTCCCCATGTTTACTGCCATTTACTGGAGCACTGTCGCGAGTGCTTCCAATAGAATGGTTTGGCGGTATTTAATGCTCTCGGTGGAGCGGATGCGTGCGTAATACGGTTCGAGTGCCTTTACTAAATTCCAATAATCGCACATGCGCAAGATCTCTGCGAGTTCCGCGAGGCTGGTGATATTATTATTTGGCTGTGCTTCTGGCGCGGTTTCTGTTCTATGCTGCTGGCTCTTCTCGACGCGAGCCTGCACGATTTCCGTTGCAGTGCGCCGTGGTGCGCTTACGCCTGACGTAGCTGCCGCGTATGACGTGGAAGCTACTGCCTGTGTTTGATTTATGCCCGGTTGGCTGGCCTGCTCGCTGGGCCGTGCGTTTCGCGGACTGCGCTCTGTTGTTGTTGTTGTTGTTGCCCGGTGCACGTGTTCCCTGGTGGGCGCGGGGGGAGGGGGGAAACTTTCCCGCGTCGGTGCGGCCGGCTGTGCTCGCGAGGCTGTGCGCGCAGCTTTCTGTGCTGCCTGTTCCGCGGCGGCCTGTCTCCGCGACTCTACGATCTTCAAAAACGCGGGGCACTGTCGCCAGGCCGCGGTGTGGCCTGTCTCTTTACAGTTCGAGCACACCTTTGGTGCCTCCTCTGGGACTGGGCATTCGCTGCGGGGATGCGAACCCGCGCACCTGATGCATTTAGGTACTTCTGAACAGTTTCCGGTGGTGTGTCCGAAGGAACTACACCTCTTACAGAGCGGGACGTCTTCCGCGCGAGTCGTGTACCGCTCAATCTTTATACCACTTGTGTAGTATAGTTGTTTGACGGCGTAGATGTCGTGCGCGCTAGGTGCCACGCACACCACGAATGACGGTGTTGGCTCGAAAAACTCTTGCCCTGAGTTGCGGTCTGTTAGCCGCCGACTGAGCTGTTTGATGAAATTTACTTTAAACCCGAGCGCGGTGAGCTCCTCAGAAATCGCATCAACCGGCGTGAATTTACTCAAATTCTTTATCACTACTTTTTCCCCTCGCTCGCTGGGCTGGGAGAAAGTGTGGAAAGGCACATCGTTTGCCTTAAACCAAGCGGTCGCTTTGTCTTGGTCCAATTTGCCATCAAAAGTTATGCGCACTTCTTGACGCTTCGTCAGCGTCATTCGGTTTTTGATGCCGAGTCGCGCGAAGGCAGGGCCCAAGCTGCCGATTGCCTGACTGTTGCGGATTACGAATGGTACGCGTTTGTAGCGCGGAGCCTCGTCAGTCGGTGTCCGTTGTTGCGGTGTCGGTACCGCTTGTGACGCATCGCTATTACGCCTGCGTTGTCTACGCTCAACAGTGGTGAAGCCACTGTTGTCGTCCTCGGTTGTGGTGGGCTGGAGCCCTGACGGTTTTTTAGACTGAACAGAGTGTTCAGTCTCTGAGTCGCTGCCCTCATGCGTGCGCTTCGTCGCGGTGCCGACCTCCATCTCCTCGTCGCTACTACTCATCGCAAGTAGGTGCCCCGCCTTGAAAAAAGCAGGGCACACAACAGACGTATCGTCCGACCTAACTAGCGTGGTATTCCTATCTGTTCGCCGCGTCCTAACTAGCTAACGACCTAGCACCTTACGCACTGGCCACTGACCTGAGCTTTCTTTTTAGGAACGCCAGGCTAGGCAAAGAGAGAGGCTGACCCTTCTCCGACCAGCACGCGGTAAAGAATGCTTCGGGCTGGAAAATGAGGGTATTTATCAGAGAAAGGGCTACATCTTGCTCAGCCAATGACAGACGAGCTGTCTCCCCATTGGCTGTGCACCATGTAGTTAAAGCGGATTGGTTATGGTGGGTTGAGTATTGGCTATTGTTTTGTGCTGCAGGGATGTTTCTCTCTTTATCAAAGGGATCCACATATTTTTTAATTCAATGCTCTGCTGGCTGAAAATATTTTTATTGCTAATAATGAAGGCTGATTCTTTGATTTTCCTTTTTATTTTATCGGATTCCTGTATGAGTGGTGTGGAGTCTTCCCAGAGAATTTTGTGGCTATTTTCCCATGTATGTTCAGCAAGTCTGGATTTTAGGGTTTCACCCTTCTTGCAGTTGTTTTTGTGTTCTTTGATTCGGGTGGATAGAGCTCTGCCAGTTTCACCTATGTACATGTGGCCACATTCACAGGGGATTTGATACACACAGTTGTGAGTTTGTAATTTTTCTGTGGCTGGTTTCACCTTGGTAACAATACTTTTAATAGTAGATTTAGAACGGAATGCTGTTTGAAGTCCATATTTATTTCCTAGGCGTCTTATTTTTTCTGAAAGCCCTTGAACATATGGAATAACTAGGGTTCCTGCAGGTTTCTCAGTTTCTGTGGATTTGAGTGTTTTGTTGGATTTCAAATGCTGTTTGATGGTGTTGACAGGGTAACCATTGGCTATGAGTTCTTTTTTTATATGATTGTGTTCAACCGCAATAGATTTCTCATCAGAACAAATAATCTCAGCTCGGTTGGTTAGTGTGTGAATTATGCCAGTTTTTGTTGTTTTGGGATGGTTGGATGCAAAATTAAGGTATTGGCCTGTGTGCGTAGGTTTCCTGTATACTTTTGTTTCCAGGCTGTTGTTTTTTCTGCT
Source organism: Bacillus rossius redtenbacheri (assembly GCF_032445375.1). Lineage (NCBI taxonomy): Eukaryota > Metazoa > Arthropoda > Insecta > Phasmatodea > Bacillidae > Bacillus > Bacillus rossius. The sequence continues at coordinate 78,665,083 of NC_086331.1, forward strand.
GACTAGTACATCCAGGAAAGGAATGCTACCTTTGGTTTCTTTTTCATATGTGAATTTTATTGATGGCCTCAGAGCGTTGAGGTGGTTCACAAATTCCTCCAAAGTTTCAGGTCCATGTTGCCAGACAGTGAAGGTATCATCCACATAACGGAGCCAGATTTTTGGAGGGCTATTACTTTTGCTAAGTGCTTCTTGCTCAAAGTTTTCCATAAATATATTGGCCATAAATGGTGAAAGAGAAGAGCCCATTGCCATGCCATCGGTCTGTTTGTAGAAAATATCCTTGAACTGGAAATATGTTGTGGTGACACAGAGGGTAATCATTTCCATGATGGATGGGATTGGTATTATAGTTCTGTCCTTTAGGGTTGGATCAGCTTCCAATTTCGCCTTGACAATGCTGAGTGTTTCGGCTACTGGCACATTAGTGAAGAGGCTTTGGACATCAAAACTCACCAGGGTATCATTGTTTTCTATTTTCAGTGTTTTGACTATAGAAATAAAATGATTAGAATCTTTGACAAATGTATCTGTCTGTCCTGCTAGTGGCTCAACAATTTTCAGGAGATATTTTGATAGTTTCTGGCATGGGGAATTACAACAACTGATGATCGGGCGCAGAGGCATGTCGGGTTTATGAATCTTTGGAAGACCATAAATGTGGGGTGCTTTACTGCTGTGTGGTGTCAGTTCTGATCTAGTTTTTTCTGGGATGTGATTCTGATGTTTTTTTAGAGTTTGGTACACTTTTCTTTCAATGCTGGCTGTGGGGTCTTTTACCAGTTTTGTATATTGATCTGTGGTGATCAAATCAGTAATTTTTTGCTCATAGTCTGGTTTGTCAAGTATGACTGTAGCACGACCCTTATCGGCTGGGAGGATTACAATGGTATGGTCGGATTTCAGAGTTTTGATGACCTTTAGTTCATCAGGTGGCAGATTCGGTTTAGGTGGACCAGCTGAAGTGATTGCTGTACGCACATTCCAACGAAATTCATCTTGTTTGGCGGCAGGAAGTTTGTATATTGCACTCTCAACAGATGAAACTATGTCAAGTGCAGGAATGTGTCGTGGAGCAATGCTGAAATTGAGGCCTTTTTGTAAAACATTTTCCTCGCTATTGGACAGCTTTCTTGAAGATGAATTAACGACAGTGTTGATGCTCTGTGTTGTGGGATGTGTTTTTGTATTCATCTTACTCGTCAGTTTGGCTAATTTATCTTTTTGCTTCTCTTTGCACTGTAGAGACCTCTTTTGGACCAGATTCGTGATGGACTGATAGATGCGATTGAAATCTTTAGTATTGAGGGTATGTATGATGTCGAATTTTATTAATGACCAGCACAACCCTGATAATACCTGTTTGTAAGTAGTTTGACAATACACCATTTTTTATTAAAATACAAAATTTGCAAAACGAGTGCGATCTCTTCCTTAAAAAAATTATAAAAATCCCAAAATACTTTTATTCAGTGCTTTAAACTTTCCTTTGTTATCTTAAAAGGCGCAGATATGGAATTCAAACTCGTTTAGGAGTAATAGCAGTTTGTAATTTACATTACAATACCTGTGCATTCATGCGGCTATCAAAATTATTTTTGCTTGCTGTGTATGTGCGTCTTCTTTGTTTTCGACAACTTATAAAAACGTATATATTTTTTATTTGAATATTGTAAGGCAATGTAAATAAAAAAAATTTAAAAAATACATCCCTACTATGCACCCAAGCTGAAGCGTCAACACTTGACATGAGACACGAAACATTGACGATGGCACTTATTTGTGTAGCAAATAATGTATTGTAAATGCAGGTTTGGTATTGTTATTCAAATACGTAAATCAGCCAAGTTATGTAATTTGATTCAGCCTTTAATTTTAAATGTTAAAATATAGTGTAATTATATTAAAATTCATTGCAGTGCATCAAATACTGTCGTAACTCTCTACGTTTGTAATTATGGAGTATAGGGCCACCATGAAAATAAAAAAAGTAAAAACAAAACTTATTTTACTTCCTTACATAATTCCTGATCATTCTGCAAAACGGCATTGCGATATTTCCAGTAATTTGCATAAAAATTACCTTTTTAAACGAGTGTATTTTTTAAAGTTTTATAGACATTAACAAATTAGGTTGCGGAAATGTGGCCCTATGCCCGATTATCACGTTACTGTGCGTCCTCCGGCGATGATTTTAAACTATCGTTGTATCGTATATTATTTACCTCTTGTTTGTTTTTCACGAGAATTGACAAAATCATCATAACGCCTAATGATATATTTCCACCGCAAGACACCTAGCGCTAGAGTTGAATAGCGGACGTCGAACGCACTATGGAGACAGTAAGTGGTCACTTTTATCTGGCGAGTGTCCAGACCTCCCCTTCTTAGACCATGGTTATGACCAAGGAAACTTTGTAAACTAAATATTTTTCTCCTTGTAATTAAATTAACACAGTTTAGTAGAAAGAAAAGTGGTATGCTAAGCAAAAATGAATGCTATCATACAATTATAACAAATGGATGGTAGGTATTGCATTATTTAACACTATCTTTCATCGAATGTGTTAAAATAACCACAAACTTCGAACAAAAATAGTTTTAAAAAAAAATTCATCATCTAAGTATGTGTAATGAATGATTTCAGTTATTTGCAACAAATTATTATAATGAATTAAAATTACATATTTAGAATTATTGAAATAAATGCTTGAGGGGTCTTGAAGGCAGTTATTTCTAAATCAGACCACTTGAAGCATTGACTACTTTTATGAAATTCTTAGTATAAACATTGAAAATATTTGTAAATTAAAATCTAAGTTTGAATAATTTCATATAATTGTAAGTAGTACACAACTTAAAATATTCACTTCCTCCATAACATAGAAGACAGGTGGCTGCACGTACTCACAGGATAGCACGACGTGCAATTTCTACCTTCACCTGAAGAAGATGGTTAAAACCATCGAAATGTCGTGAATCGCGCAGCCGTGTGAAAATGTGCCGTCCTCGTATGTGTTTCTACCTACAAGTGCTATGCTGTGAGTACTTGCAACCACATTTCTTCTATGTTATGGAATTAGTAGCCTAGCGGCCTTGAAACATTCAATTTGTATTCAAATTATTCAATTTGTCATATTTGATATATTGTTTAAGGTTATTTAAATTGCATTTTATACTACACATGGAAATAAAATTATACACAGTAGTGAATTTAAAATGCTCAGAAGACTAATTACAGTACATAAATAGTGTGATAAACATTTATAATACATAAATTAAAAGAAAAGTATGTAGGCAAGAGTTTCAAAGCCAAAAGATAGATAAATTAAATTAAACACCTCCTTTAAGTGAGAAGTAAAATGTCTGCACCATCTAGAGTGACCAGTTTTTCTGTTGTATACATATTAGGAGTCGAATCATTTTAATTGGTTATCGACTTATTGTTAACCATTATTAACAGTAGTATTTTTGCTTGATTTTGTTCACTTTAAAGTAGTTCAAATTTTATTGCTGGTATGTAGTTAATTTCAACTAAATACAAGCATTAATTGCAGATCAGTTCAGAAAAAATACCTAATCTCTTTACATTCGAAGCTTCGAAAATTAAAATTTTGTCCGAACCTAATACCAATGACTACAATTTTCAGTTTGATTTCAACAATTTCAAATTTTGCACAGCATTAAGAGAGCTCCAATGTGAGTTCCATACGCATTTCCTGAAGACATCCACTGCATAATCTCTTCACTCCCTTTTATCTGTCACATTCACTTTCCTAAAACAAATAAAAATGATATTTCACACAGATATCACCAACAGCATGAAAGCACTATTTTTAACATGAAAATAGTAAATAAACTCTAGACAAAACACACCATTTCATTTGCAAACATTAATTAGTAAAAGGTCACCTAAAGAAGAAGGCTTAGCAGAACCAAAAGACCATCTGAAAAAATAAATCTCCAACAAACCACTACCTGCCTTAGCATTAATAATTTTAAGTGGTGATGGGTGGGTGGTAGGTGGCAACATCACTACCAAATGCAGACAAGAATCAGGAAATGTAACCGAGTGTAATAAACTAAATCAATTTATTTAAATATGTAGCTTGTTTATAATGTATGTATACTTGCTTAAAATCTTTAATGATTTTGTTGTATAAAGCCTTAAGTTCTGTATCCCCTTTAATGAATCATATTTTACATTTTACACACACACACACGCACAGATATATATATATCTCTGTTATAATAAAACATACTTGAAATGAATGTCTTTTATAGGTAAGTCGTAACTTTTTAGCAAAGCAATAGATTTTGTGCATTATTGTTTTCTAGATAAATTTATTTTAAGTAGACTCCTTCTAATTCTCTAATATTAACATTAAATATAAGAAAGCTTTTAATACTTGGTTTTAAATACTTGTTTTTTTATGGATAAATAAAATATATTATGTAAATTAAGAAAAACCTGCTATAAAAATAATTATAGTAAGTCTCTAACAACATGAATTAGTTCACAAATTTGAAGTTATGTATTTTCAAGGTTATGCACAAAATCTGTAAAAGCCAGTTCTACAATGACAGTCGTAACAACAGTTTTGAGATTGTTTGTACAGTTGTAAGAAGCTAGTCGTAGAACGTGGTTAAAATCCATGTCTTGCGACTTCGACGACTATAAACTGCATTAAAAACTGATGTTGGCTCATGGAGATGTTTATTTTTTGAACTAGTCATACTATTTTTTATAGTGCTTATTAAAAACTCGGGTAAATATGTAGTTGAGCGGTATTTGCGAAACAAAATGTTAAAAATCCGAAAATACATTTATTCTATGCTCTTTAACTTCCTATTTTCATTAAAAGCAGCGGAGGTAAGAAATTCCAAATACTTTAGGAGATATAGAATTTTTAAATTTCATCACAATTATACCAGTGCATTCATGTGACATTCCACATTGTTTCTTGTTTACGAGTATCTATTTTTTTATTGGATGATGATGTCACGTGATTGATCGTGATAGGCCAGAATTCAAATGAACCAATACGTTATTATTTAGTTCATTTATTGTTTTAAAACGGTGTTTAATTACCGCTTCCAACTTAGGCGAGTTTTTAACGTTACTAATTTTAAAGTCTTATTTTTTATTGTTGCGCAAGTAATAAGTAACAAAAAAATTTTACGTGAGTTGTTACTGTTCATCCTTTGTCCCGGTTTGTTAGGTCAGGTCAGTTTGACGTCGTCCGGCCGGAGGCCGATTCAAGCCCGACCTGCGACTGCCCGCCAGTAAACCCACCTCTTTCCGGAACAGACCCTTGTCTGAAAGACATAGTACATGTCTCCGACCTGGTGCTTCTATGGAATGTTAGTTCAGCCAGCACCCATAGATGGCAACTATAATTTATACACATACAGACTAAACAATGGTGTGTCTTGGCCTCTATTAAACTGTGGCACCAATTAGCATTCATGTGTAATATAGTAATGTTGTAAAGTATTTGTTAAATTAGGGAAGTGTGCCGAGATCTTATGGGTAACTGTATTTTGCCACTGTATGCCACTGACCATTGTACCAGGCTGGGGGATATATTACTCCAGCAATGTTGACCTGGCGGGATCCTTACCCCAGAGAAATCTGGGGAAATACAGCAGTAATATTCGATTGGTGTTTTTTTTACTGCTCTCCTCTCTCTCTCTCTCTCTCTCTCGTCTCTCTCTCTCTCTCTCCTCTCTCTCTCTCTCTCTCTCTCCTCTCTCTCTCTCATCCTCTCTCTCCCTCTCGTCTCTCTCTCTCTCCGGAGCGGCCTTCGGGATTACGCTCTGGAATCCTTTGCTGGAGTGGCCTTCGGGATTACGCTCTAGCATCCTTCCTCCCCTGGAGCGGGCCCCTCAGGATTACGCTCTAGGACTCCCTCCCCCCCTTGGAGCGGACCTTCGGGGATTTCGCTCTAGGCTCCTGTTCCCTCCCCCCCTCTGCTCTACCTTCGCTCATGCCCAGCAAGAGGGCAGGCAGAACGACATTCCAGGCAGGGCAATCACCAGCCGGACAAGAAGGAACTCTTCGGTAGCGCCTGAACCCGCTACACCTCGGGGTTTTCACCCCCACCTTAAAACCCTCCATCACCTACGGTCTCTGACTGGGAAACGTCAGTACTGGATAACTAGCTCTACGAAAACCCCCCTTTTAAATTCAATCACAGCCGAAGGCCTAGTGGTCCACGCCGTGCAGAAAGTATCCACGCCCAAAACCATTGGTTAGCGACTGTGCTAGCCTGGGCGCCCACCGTAACATACCCACACACCACCACTTCCCACTAGGCCCGCTTAGGTCTCGAAGCCAAGACCGCGGGTGATGGCATTTGGCGCCCAATGTGGGCAGAAAACGGAACATTTCAGGCAAATATTTTTTAAAAGAAAAAAAAAAAAAACAAAAAATCAAATTTTCACGGTCAGGGAAGAAACGAGCACGAGGCAGCCATTTTGTGAAGTGGAAGTCATTAGGAGCCAGACAGACGGGCGCGCGAGGGCTGGGTGAACAAAAGAGTCACCCTCCACCCTCCGACCCTACTGGAGATCCCGACGTGTCGTGCGACGAAAACACCTGACGTCACTTCGCAAACCCTCCCCCACAACTTCGCAACTCGCCCCCTTCACTCCGCAGCTCGCCCCTCCAACTCCACGGCGAGGCGACCTCGAACCTCGTGAGCCACCCCCCACCCCCCCAGACACTCCAGCGCAGCGCGCGAACGCGGGGCACCTGACGTCACAGCCTGCCCCCTCCACCTCGCGACCGAGCCGACTTATCGGCCGTTCCTCTTTGTGCGGCTGTCCGGGCACCCGCCCGACACTGCAGCGCAACACCGCGCGTACGGGGGCTCGACCACGCTTGTCGACACAGGGGAACTGCAGACGTTAACCGCGGAAAGCCACGCACGACAACACCATGCAGCCACAACCAGCTAGTGACGTGTGCGCACAATGCCATTTTCCTAGGAAAATGGACCTGTTGACTGGTGCATTACCATGGTACCGTACATGCCAATGCCAACGCACATCGTGACGACGTCCAGCTGGCCTACAAGACCCAACACTACACGTGGGCGAAACAGCAACACGAACCAAAACCGGAAGTGGCCTACGGGCAGCCCCCATGTCAGTGGCCACACACCGACACCACCTTAACACCCACTAAAACAGAACCCGCGAATCAGCACCACGCTCGTCGATACAAAGACAACCACGCGCAGACGTGCGTGCAAGTTGCACAAGATCAGACCAGACCCGAGGACCGACACCACCTACCTACCCAAGTGGAGGGGCGTTCCCCCACCCGATATGGAACCCGGGTAAATTGGTCCTCCCCGAGTTCAGCGGGGCTGTACACGAAGACCCGAGCACGTTTTCTGTGGCACTGTGAGCGCGACTAACCAGGTCCGGGACGCCAACCAACGAGTGGTCAGGGCGCACCAGCGAACAGCTGAGAGGCGCAGCCCGCCGATGGTGGGAGTTATGGGGGCAGTTCGGCATGCCATGGGAAGAGTTCGCGGCGACCCTCACGAACCGCTTTGACACCGATCAGGCGCTGGTTCAATGCATGTCCAGGTTCTACGGGCGGGGCACCAACGCGGACAATGAGCCCGTTGAACAGTTTGTGGCGCAAAAAATGCAATTGTTCAGGCGCGTGTCACCACACATAAGACCAACTGCCGCACTGACGACAGTGACGTCGCTGCTACGGAACGAGTTACAGCCCTTCCTCCGGTGCACTCGACACGACTCCGTGGAAAGTTATGGTTCGACAGGCCGTGACACCGAACACAACCTACAGGGCCTTTGCGCCGCAACCCCCGAGTGGCGACCGAGGGCGCCGCAACCCGATGCCTAGTCACGGTCTACCCCATCACAAACATGCCGGAGGCGTTCAGAGACCCACCACACATACGGCGACGCGGCCCATCGAAGACGCCCCGCCGTCCCACACGCCGGCCGTGCCGGAGCGACGCGACAATGCGACAGGACGAGGGGATGACCAACTGCCACGTGTCGGCGCGGATGCCCCACCGGGACACGCCACTGGTATGCCAGCTGCACCCCTACAACACCGCCAACAACCGGGCCGGCGAACGCTTCGGGAAACGGAACCCCGGGGGCGGACACTAGGATCCGCGCCTCCGACGACCGCGAGACGAGACACGCGTGACGGGAGAGACCCACCCACCGGTCCTCAACCAATTGTCCCGTCACCGGGATAGCCTAATCCGCATTCCTGTCGAAGTCAATGGACGTTCGGCAGCTGCCCTGGTGGATACGGGCGCGAGCCACGTGTTCGTGGCACCACACCTCGTACCGCCCGGCATGCTGCGACCACACCGGATGGAGCTACGATTGGCAACCAGCACCCAACCAGCGGTGACGGTGGGCCAGGCGGAACTACGGGTAAGCCTTCGGGACCTGTCGACCACCGTAAATGCCCTGGTCGTCAAGGACCTACACGAGGAACTCGTGCTAGGGCAACCGTGGCTAGCAGAGCAGAGCGCGGTAATCGAAATGAAGCCCAACTGGGTTTACATCGGTACCCAAGAGCGCATCACTGTGTACGCATTGGGTTATGCCCCCAAGGCCCCCGCGGAGTGTGTAACCCCTAGACCAGCTGCGGCACAACGTCCCCCCGGGGTACCACGCAGCTGTGGACCGAGTACTAGCGAGAGGCAGGACGTGTTCGCTATAGCCGACCCTCTCAGAAGCACCACGGTAACGGAACACCACATCCCGACCACTCACAACGATCCCATCTACGAATCCCAAGACCTATGGCTTCCGCGAACAGCGCGCCATTAGAGAGCAAGTGTCGGAGATGCTAAGGGACGGGGTCATCGAACCTCAAATAGCCACTACAACGCCTGCGTAGTGTTGGCCACCGAAGAAGGACATCTCCTGCGTTTTTGCGTAGATTTTCGCCCTCTGAATAAGATCACCATCGGCTCCCCACCACCACAGATTAGCGTCGATGCCTTGGTAGCCGGGCTAGGATGAGCCAGGGTCTTCAGCACCCTCGACTTGAAGGCGGGCTACTGGCAGGTGCCGATACGGCTGGAGGATAGGGTGAAGACCGCTTACACGATCCCAGACGGGCGAACGTTCCAGTTCAGGGCAATGCCGTTCGGGCTGAAGTGCGGCGCCAGCAACCTTCCAGGGTATGATGACCAGGGTTTCTGGAGGGGTACGTCGGCCAATTCGCACTCGCATACCTGGACGACGTTATAGTGTTCTCGGAGACGTGGGAGGGACCATGTCAGACACTTGGCGCTTGTCTTGGAACGCTTAGCTACACACCAGCTGACCGCAGCACATCATAAATGCCACATAGGGACACAAGAGGTCGAATTCCTCGGGCACCTGGTGAATGCGGAGGGTAACCGCCCCCCAACCTGGCCACTTAGAAAAGATCGCTGAAGCAGAAGCCCCACGGACCAGAAAACAGCTGCAAGGCTTCATCGGCCTCATTATCTGGCTACGGGCTACGTTCCCGAGTTCTCACAGACAATAGCCCCACTGACAGACCTCCTGTCGCCCCAGTTTCGCTACGATGGAATGACTCAGCCCAACACGCTTTCGAGGAGGTCAAAGCCCACGTTCACCAGGTGCCACACCGCTCACGCGGCGGTCGGACTCTGAACGCCATCTTTACCTGCAAACGGACGCGAGCGCCCTCGGGGTGGGGGGCAGTACTATACCACATGAGCCAGGACGGCCACAGAGAAGTCGTGGACTTACGCCAGCGCCAAGTTCGGCCGGCCGAACGCCGGTACCATAGCAACAAGCAAGAGTGCCTGGCCGTGGTCCTGGGCTATAAAGAAATACCGTCCCCACCCTCGAAGGGAAGAAATTCACACTGAGGACCAACAACCAGTGTCTCATGTGGTTGCATACGATGCAGGGGAGGAAAAGAAAGCTGATTCGGTGGGCGCTCTTCCTCCAGTCGTTTCGACTTTGATGTGGAACATGTCCCGGGGCACCGAAAACCAACTTCCCGACCTGCTATCGCGGGAACCCGACACGCACATCGAGATCACTGACAAAGACGACTGGGAGGGGATGCTACCCCCCGGGCCATACAGGAGACCGGCACACTCGGACTCGACATGTGCCCGCATCACCTCCGGCATCCCAGGGGACGAAGAACCACCCAACACCATCGCCGACGTCCACCGCCAGGTGCGCCAAGCGCAAGGAACATCGCAAGACGCCGACTGACATCGACGACAGGCCACCGCTGGGGGAACACGAGGCGTGGTGCGTACAACATGGGGTGGTGATGACCCGGAAACCCGGTGGAAACCGCGACTGGTAAACCTACGTCCCACCCGAGGCACGGGAGGCGACCTTGAGGTTTTTCCATGACCATGACCTCGCCGGCACCCGGGAACAGACCAGACGCGATGGGCGATAGGTCAACACTACCACTGGCCTGGCATCACCCACGATGTGCGGGAGTACGTCCGGAAATGCGAAGTCCTGCCAAGTACGAAAAGCCAGGAGACGGGACGGAGAGGAGCAACAGCGACCAAGGGACCCCACCACCGCCTTCCAGACCATAGCGCTGGACGTGATGGGCCCTTACCCCCGCACCCCGCGCGGAAAACGTTTCCTACTGGTAATAACGGACTTATCCACACGGTGGACAGAAGCATACCCTTGTGGTAATGTAAGGACCCCCACGATCACCAACATCCTACTGAGGGAGTTCCTCCCACGCGTGGGGCTACCCCCAGTCCCCCTGACGGATAACGGCAGTCAGTTCCTGGGTCGTCACTGAAAGACCTGGTGCACCGAGCACCAGATTGAACACCACACGACGCCCGCCTACCACCCCAGGGCCAACCCGACAGAGCGTCGTAACCAGGAACTGAAGGCCCAACTGCGCATTCGACTGGGGGAGGACCACACTGAATGGGACCTGCATGTAGCCGACGCATTGTTCTGCGTCCAACGGCGCACCAACGCGGCAACCGGCCTCTCGCCGGCGGAGATGATACAGGGGCACAACCTGCCCCTACCGGGCCAGTGGGGCCACCCACGGTACCCCGCATCCGACAAAAGACACCGAGGAGCGCAACCGGCGCCGAGCAGGCCGCACAGGAGGAAGCACGACGCCGACAGAGGGCGTACGCCGAGGGTATCACACCCCGTAACCAACCACCCAAAACCCGTCGTGCGGGTGGGCGATCAAGTGTTCGCCCGGGTACAACCCCCTCTCGGCGGCACCACCCGCAATTACTGC